>NC_051312.1:123356531-123659561 GCF_015220235.1 Choloepus didactylus | reverse complement strand
TGATGTTTCCACAATAATTGTGGGAGACTTCAACACATCACTCTCTCCTATAGATAGATCAACCAGACAGAAGACCAATAAGGAAATTGAAAACCTAAACAATCTGATAAATGAATTAGATTTAACAGACATATACAGGACATTACACCCCAAATCACCAGGATACACATACTTTTCTAATGCTTATGGAACTTTCTCCAGAATAGATCATATGCTGGGACATAAAACAAGCCTCAATAAATTTAAAAAGATTGAAATTATTCAAAGCACATTCTCTGACCACAATGGAATACAATTAGAAGTCAATAACCATCAGAGACTTAGAAAATTCACAAATACCTGGAGGTTAAACAACACACTCCTAAACAATCAGTGGGTTAAAGAAGAAATAGCAAGAGAAATTGCTAAATATATAGAGACGAATGAAAATGAGAACACAACATACCAAAACCTATGGGATGCAGCAAAAGCAGTGCTAAGGGGGTAATTTATAGCACTAAACGCATATATTAAAAAGGAAGAAAGAGCCAAAATCAAAGAACTAATGGATCAACTGAAGAAGCTAGAAAATGAACAGCAAACCAATCCTAAACCAAGTAGAAGAAAAGAAATAACAAGGATTAAAGCAGAAATAAATGACATAGAGAACAAAAAAACAATAGAGAGGATAAATATCACCAAAAGTTGGTTCTTTGAGAAGATCAACAAGATTGACAAGCCCCTAGCTAGACTGACAAAATCAAAAAGAGAGAAGACCCATATAAATAAAATAATGAATGAAAAAGGTGACATAACTGCAGATCCTGAAGAAATTAAAAAAATTATAAGAGGATACTATGAACAACTGTATGGCAACAAACTGGATAATGTAGAGGAAATGGACAATTTCCTGGAAACATATGAACAACCTAGACTGACCAGAGAAGAAATAGAAGACCTCAACCAACCCATCACAAGCAAAGAGATCCAATCAGTCATCAAAAATCTTCCCACAAATAAATGCCCAGGGCCAGATGGCTTCACAGGGGAATTCTACCAAACTTTCCAGAAAGAACTGACACCAATCTTACTCAAACTCTTTCAAAACATTGAAGAAAATGGAACACTACCTAACTCATTTTATGAAGCTAACATCAATCTAATACCAAAACCAGGCAAAGATGCTACAAAAAAGGAAAACTACCGGCCAATCTCCCTAATGAATATAGATGCAAAAATCCTCAACAAAATACTTGCAAATCAAATCCAAAGACACATTAAAAAAATCATACACCATGACCAAGTGGGGTTCATTCCAGGCATGCGAGGATGGTTCAACATAAGAAAATCAATCAATGTACTACAACACATTAAGAAGTCAAAAGGGAAAAATCAATTGATCATCTCAACAGATGCTGAAAAAGCATTTGACAAAATCCAACATCCCTTTTTGATAAAAACACTTCAAAAGGTAGGAATTGAAGGAAACTTCCTCAACATGATAAAGAGCATATATGAAAAACCCACAGCCAGCATAGTACTCAATGGAGAGAGACTGAAAGCCTTCCCTCTAAGATCAGGAACAAGACAAGGATGCCCGCTGTCACCACTGTTATTCAACATTGTGCTGGAAGTGCTAGCCAGGGCAATCCGGCAAGACAAAGAAATAAAAGGCATCCAAATTGGAAAAGAAGAAGTAAAACTGTCATTGTTTGCAGATGATATGATCTTATATCTAGAAAACCCTGAGAAATCGACGATACAGCTACTAGAGCTAATAAACAAATTTAGCAAAGTAGCGGGATACAAGGTTAATGCACATAAGTCAGTAATGTTTCTATATGCTAGAAATGAACAAACTGAAGAGACACTCAAGAAAAAGATACCATTTTCAATAGCAACTAAAAAAATCAAGTACCTAGGAATAAACTTAACCAAAGATGTAAAAGACCTATACAAAGAAAACTACATAATTCTACTAAAAGAAATAGAAGGGGACCTTAAAAGATGGAAAAATATTCCATGTTCATGGATAGGAGGACTAAATGTCATTAAGATGTCAATTCTACCCAAACTCATCTACAGATTCAATGCAATCCCAATCAAAATTCCAACAACCTACTTTGCAGACTTGGAAAAGCTAGTTATCAAATTTATTTGGAAAGGGAAGATGCCTCGAATTGCTAAAGACACTCTAAAAAAGAAAAACCAAGTGGGAGGACTTACACTCCCTGACTTTGAAGCTTATTATAAAGCCACAGTTGCCAAAACAGCATGGTACTGGCACAAAGATAGACATATAGATCAATGGAATCGAATTGAGAGTTTGGAGACAGACCCTCAGATCTATGGCCGACTGATCTTTGATAAGGCCCCCAAAGTCACTGGACTGAGCCATAATGGTCTTTTCAACAAATGGGGCTGGGAGAGTTGGATATCCATATCCAAAACAATGAAAGAGGACCCCTACCTCACCCCCTACACAAAAATTAACTCAAAATGGACCAAAGATCTCAATATAAAAGAAAGTACCATAAAACTCCTAGAAGATAATGTAGGAAAACATCTTCAAGACCTTGTATTAGGCGGCCACTTCCTAGACTTTACACCCAAAGCACAAGCAACAAAAGAGAAAATAGATAAATGGGAACTCCTCAAGCTTAGAAGTTTCTGCACCTCAAAGGAATTTCTCAAAAAGGTAAAGAGGCAGCCAACTCAATGGGAAAAAATTTTTGGAAACCATGTATCTGACAAAAGACTGATATCTTGCATATACAAAGAAATCCTACAACTCAATGACAATAGTACAGACAGCCCAATTATAAAATGGGCAAAAGATATGAAAAGACAGTTCTCTGAAGAGGAAATACAAATGGCCAAGAAACACATGAAAAAATGTTCAGCTTCACTAGCTATTAGAGAGATGCAAATTAAGACCACAATGAGATACCATCTAACACCGATTAGAATGGCTGCCATTAAACAAACAGGAAACTACAAATGCTGGAGGGGATGTGGAGAAATTGGAACTCTTATTCACTGTTGGTGGGACTGTATAATGGTTCAGCCACTCTGGAAGTCAGTCTGGCAGTTCCTTAGAAAACTAGATATAGAGTTACCATTCGACCCAGCGATTGCACTTCTCGGTATATACCCGGAAGATCGGAAAGCAGTGACACGAACAGATATCTGCACGCCAATGTTCATAGCAGCATTATTCACAATTGCCAAAAGATGGAAACAACCCAAATGTCCTTCAACAGATGAGTGGATACATAAAATGTGGTATATACACACGATGGAATACTACGCGGCAGTAAGAAGGAACGATCTCGTGAAACATATGACAACATGGATGAACCTTGAAGACATAATGCTGAGTGAAATAAGCCAGGCACAAAAAGAGAAATATTATATGCTACCACTAATGTGAACTTTGAAAAATATAAAACAAATGGCTTATAATGTAGAATGTAGGGGAACTAGCAATAGAGAGGAATTAAGGAAGGGGGAACAATAATCCAAGAAGAACAGATAAGCCATTTAACGTTCTGGGGATGCCCAGGAATGACTATGGTCTGTTAATTTCTGATGGATATAGTAGGAGCAAGTTCACAGAAATGTTGCTATATTAGGTAACTTTCTTGGGGTAAAGTAGGAACATGTTGGAAGTTAAGCAGTTATCTTAGGTTAGTTGTCTTTTTCTTACTCCCTTGTTATGGTCTCTTTAAAATGTTCTTTTATTGTATGTTTGTTTTCTTTTTAACTTTTTTTTCATACAGTTGATTTAAAAAAGAAGGGAAAGTTAAAAAAAAGAAACAAAAAACAAGGAAAAAAAAAGATGCAGTGCCCCCTTGAGGAGCCTGTGGAGAATGCAGGGGTATTCGCCTACCCCACCTCCATGGTTGCTAACATGACCACAGACATAGAGGACTGGTGGTTTGATGGGTTGAGCCCTCTACCACAGGTTTTACCCTTGGGAAGACGGTTGCTGCAAAGGAGAGGCTAGGCCTCCCTATGGTTGTGCCTAAGAGCCTCCTCCTGAATGCCTCTTTGTTGCTCAGATGTGGCCCTGTCTCTCTAGCTAAGGCAACTTGAAAGGTGAAATCACTGCCCTCTCCCCTACGTGGGATCAGATACCCAGGGGAGTGAATCTCCCTGGCAACGTGGAATATGACTCCCGGGGAGGAATGTAGACCTGGCATCGTGGGACGGAGAACATCTTCTTGACCAAAAGGGGGATGTGAAAGGAAATGAAATAAGCTTCAGTGGCAGAGAGAATCCAAAAGGAGCCGAGAGGTCACTCTGGTGGGCACTCTTACGCACACTTTAGACAACCCTTTTTAGGTTCTAAAGAATTGGGGTAGCTGGTGGTGGATACCTGAAACTATCAAACTACAACCCAGAACCCATGAATCTCGAAGACAGTTGTATAATAATGTAGCTTATGAGGGGTGACAAGGGGATTGGGAGAGCCATAAGGACCACACTCCACTTTGTCTAGTTTATGGATGGATGAGTAGAAAAATAGGGGAAGGAAACAAACAGACAAAGGTACCCAGTGTTCTTTTTTACTTCAATTGCTCTTTTTCACTCTAATTATTATTCTTGTTATTCTTGTGTGTGTGCTAATGAAGGTGTCAGGGATTGATTTGGGTGATGAATGTACAACTATGTAATGGTACTGTGAACAATCGAAAGTACGATTTGTTTTGTATGACTGCGTGGTATATGAATATATCTCAATAAAATGAAGATTTAAAAAAAAAAAAAAAAGACATAATGCTGAGCAAAATAAGCCAGGCACAAAAAGAGATATATTGTATGTTACCACTAATGTGAATTCTGTGAAAAATGTACAATGTTTTATACTGTAGAATGTAGGGGACCTAGAGATACCAATTAGTGGAGGGGGAATGATAATCTAATAAGAACAGGTAAACTATGGAGGGTAATCTCAATGTTATGGGAATGCTCAGGAATGATTATGGTTTGTAAACTTTCTTGGATATAGTAAGATCATGTTGGAAGCAATAGAGTTATTTTAGGTTTTTTTTTTCTCTTATTCCTTTGTTTTCTTAGGGGTTGTTAATTTTATTGGGGTATGGTAGGAACATGTTGGAAGCAGTGTAGTTATTTTAGATTATTTGTTTTTCTTAGTCCTCTGTTTGGACATGGTTTATTAATTTTCTTGGGGTATGGTAGGAACATATTGGAAGCAAAGTAGGTATTTTAGGTTATTTGTTTTCCTTAATCCATTGCTTTGTTTGAAATGTTGTGGGGGTTTTTTTTGGTTGTTGTTTGCCTGTTTGTTTTTAATTTTTTGATAAAGTTAAAAAATTGAAAAAAAATCAGTAGAAAAATGGGAGTAAAAACTAAATGACAAATAGGGTGGGATGGGGGGAGGGTTTGGGTATTCTCTTTTCACTTTTATTTTTTATTCTTATTCTGATTCTTTCTGATGTAAGGAAAATGTTCAGAAATAGATTGTGGTGATGAACGCATAACTATATGATCATACTGTGAACAGTTGATTGTATACCATGGATGACTGTATGGTTTGTGAATATATTTCAATAAAACTGAATTAAAAAAAAATAAATAAATAGAACCATATGGTATGCAAAAAAAAAAAACATACAGGAATGGAAACAAGGAAGGGATCAATCAGTTACATTACGAAAGATCAATTATATACAAAAGGAGGCTGCAATAAAGGAAAAAACAAACAAAAAAGATATGACATGAAAACAAAGGAAAAAATGGCTGAAGCAGTCCTGCCTTATCAGTAATAACACTGAATATTAATAGATTAAAGTCTCCAATCAAAAAGACAAAGTTTGGAAGAATGGATAAAAAAGCATGATCCAACTCTAGGTTGTTTATAAGTGACTCACCTTAACCCAAAGACCCAAATAGATTGAAAGTGAAAGAATGAAAAAAGATTCCATGCAAATAGTAACCAAAAAAAAAGAGCTGGGATAGCTATACTAATACAGGACATAATATACTTTAAGTCAAAAGCTGTTATAGGAAACAAAGAAGGACACTATATATTAATAAAAGGGTCAATCCACCAAGAAGAAATGACATCATACATATTTGTGCACCTAACCACAGTGCCCCAAAATACATGAGGCAAACATTGGCAAAATTGAAGGGAGAAATAGAGACCTCTACAATAATAGTTGGAAAGTTTAAAACACCACTTTCCTCAATGGATAGAACGTCTAGAAAGATCAATAAGAAAATAAGACAACTTGAAAAATATAATAAATGAACTAGACCTGACAGACATATACAGAACATTGCACCCCCAAACTGAGGATATCTCCAGGACAAACCACATGTTAGGTCACAAAACAAGTCTCAATAAATTTGAAAAGACAGGAATTATACAAAGCATCTTCTGTGACCACAATGGAATCTTAGCTAGAAATCAATAACACAGGGAGAACTGGAAAATCCACAAATATATGGAAGTTAAACAACACTCTTAAAAAATCAGTGTGTCAAAGAAGAAATCACAAGGAAAATGAGCAAAATTTCTTGAGGTGAATGAAAATGAGAACACAATATATCAAAACTTATGAGATACAGAGAAGGCGGTACTCAGAGGGAAATTTATAGCCCTGAATGCTTACATTAACAAAAGAAAGAGCTGAAATCAGAGACCTAACTGCGTATCTGGAGAAACTAGGAGAAGAACATCAAACTAAACCCAAAGTGAGCAGAAGGAAGGGAATAACAAAGATTAGAACATAAATAGATGAAATAGAGGGGGAAAAAAAAACAAGAGAATTAGCAAACCAAAATTTGGTTCTTTGCGAAGATTGATAAAATTGACAAGCCTTTAACTAGATGACAAAGAAAAAAGTTTGCAAGTAATTAAAATCAGAAATGAATGGGGAGATGTTATTGCTGACCCCACAGAAATAAAAAAGATTATAAGAGGATACTATGAACAACTATATGCCAACAAATTAGACAACCTAGATGAAATGGACAAGTTCCTAGAAACACACAACCTACATTGACTCTAGAACAAATAGAAGCTCTCAATAGTCTAATTATAAGTAAAGAGATTGAATCATTAATCAAAAAACTTCTGAACAAAGGAAAGCCCAGGACCAAATGGCTTCATGGGTGAATTCTACCAAACATTCTAAGAAGAATTAACACCAGTTCTTCTCAAACTCTTCCAATAAATGGAAGAGGAGGAAACACTCCCTAATTCATTCTATGAGGCCAACATCACCCTAACACCAGAGCCAAGTAAAGATACCACAAGAAAAGAAAGTTACAGACCAATATCCCTTATAAATATAGATTTAAAAATCCTCACCTAAATACTACCAAACTGAACCTAACAGCATATTAAAAGAATTATAAACCGTGACCAAGTGGGATTTATCCCAGGTATGCAAGGGTGGTTCAACATGAGAAAATCAATTCATGTGTATACCATGTTAACAGAATGAAGGGGAAAAAACCACATGGTCTTATCAATTGATGCACTAAAGGTATTTGACAAAATCCAGCATACCTTCTTGATAAAGACACTTAAGGATATCTATCAAAAAATCCACAACTAATATTTTCAATGGTGAAAGATTAAAAGCTTTCCTTCTAAGATCAGGAACAAGACAAGGATGTCACTCACCACTGTTATTCAACATTGTACTGGAAGTTCTAGCCAGAGCAAAATAAATGATATCCAGCTTGGAAAGGAAGAAGTAAAACTTTTCACTATTTGCAGATGACATGAACCTATATATATAAAAAGTACTGACAAATTTATAACAAAGCTATTGGAGATAAACGAATTCAGCAAAGTGGTGAGGAACAAGATCAATAAGCAAAAATCAATAGTGTTTCTATATACTAATAATAAGCAATCTGAAGAGGAAATTGTATAAAATATTCCATTTACAATAGCAACTAAAAGAATCAAATATCTAGGAATAAATTTAACTAAAGATATATAAAGGACTTGTATACAGCAAACTATAAAATATTGCTGTAAGAAATAAAAAAAGACCTAAATAAATGGAAGTACATTTCATGCTCATGGACTGAAAGACTAAATATTGACAAGATGTCACTTCTACCCAAAACAATTAACAGACTCAAATGCAGTCCTAATCAAAAGTACAACAGCCTTCTTTGGGAAATGGAAAAACCAATCATTAAATTTATTTGGAAGTGTCAGAAGTCCTGAATAGCCAAAACCATCTTGCAAAAGAATGAATTTGGGAGATTCACATTAACCAATTTTAAAGTTTATTACAAAGCCTCAGTGGTCAAAACAGCATGGTACTAAAACCAAATAATAAAAATATATAAAAAGGAAAAACACACACAAAAACAGCATGGTACTGCCACAAGGATGAATATATAAACCAGTGGAACCAAACAGAGTTCAGAAATAGACCCTCACATCTATGGCCAATTGATTTTTGACAAGGGTGCCAAGTCCCCTCACTTGGGAAAGAATAGTCTCTTCAACAAATGGTGCTGGGAAAACTGGATCTCCATATGCAAAAGAATGAAGGTGGACCCCTATATCACACCATACACAAAAATTAACTCAAAATGGATCAAAGGCCTAAATATAAAAACTAGGACTATAAAATCCTTAGAAGAGAACATAAAGAAGCATCTTCAGGACCTTGTGTTAGGCAATAGTTTATTAAAAGCATAAGCTACAATTAAAAAAATAGATAAATGGGACCTCATCAAAATTAGAAATTTTTGTGTACCAAAGGACTTCATCTTGAAAATAAAAAGACAACCTACGTAATGTGAGAATATATTTGGAAAATACATATCTGTTAAGGGTGTAATATCCATAATATATAAAGAATTCCTACAACTGAACAACACAAAGACAGCCCAAACAAACAAACAACAACAACAAAAAAATGGGCAAAAGACTTGAATAGACACTTCTCCAAAGAAGATACTCAGATGGCCAAAAATCACATGAAAAGATGGTCACATCATTAGTCATTAGGGAAATGCAAATCAAACCACAGTGAGATACCACTTCACACCCACTAGAATGGCTACTATTTAAAAAGCAAAAAGTAACAAGTGTCGGAGAGTATGCGGAGAAACAGGAAGACTCATTCAATGTTGGTAGGAATGTTAAACAGTGAAGCTTCTGTGGAAAACAGTCTGTCAGTTTCTCAAAAAGTTAATTACAGAATTACCATATGACCTGGCAATCCCACTTCTAGGTAAACTCAACAGAGGTGAAAACAGGAACTCAGACAGATATTTGCTTACTGATGTCCTTACTGGCATTATTTACAATTGCCAAACATGGAAGCAACCCAAGTGCCCATCAACAGATAAGGAGATAAGCAAAATGTGCTATATACAAACAGTGGAATATTATGCAGCCACAAAAAGGAATGAAGTTCTTATATATGCAACAACATGGATGAATTTTGAAGATGTCGTGTTGAGTGAAACAAGCCAGACACAAAAGGACAAAGATTGTAGGATCTCACTGATATGAAATAATTAGAATAAGCAAATTCATAGAGTCAGAACTGAAACACAGGTTACCAGGGTTGGGGTGGCGGGGTAGAAAATGGGGAATTATAGCTTAAATGATATAGAACTTCTGTTTAGGGTAATGGAAAAGTTTTGGTAATGGATGATGATTATGGTAGCACAGCATTGCGAATGTAATCAACACCACAGAATTATATATCAATGTGGTTAAATGGGAGGAATTTTAGGTTGTATATATATTACTAGAATAAAAATGAAAAAAACCTTCCAACCCAGACAAAAAAGGGACATTGGGACAACTTTGAAAATTGGAATATGGGCTATATGCTTTATATTAATGTTAAATTTCTTGAACTTGGTAGCTGTACTTAAGGTAGTTACAAAATGAGTGTCCTTGTTCTCAGGAAATATACCTGAAAGTGTTGAGTGTTAGAGGAGCATGCTGTATGCAGCCTACTCTCAAATGTTTAGATAGATAGATAGATAGATAGATAGATAGACAGATAGATAGAATGATATAATAAATATTGCCAAATACTATAATTTGGTAAATCTGGGTATCTGGGTGAGAGGTTTTATTGGAATTCTATGTATTGTTTTTATATTGGCTTTTATAACTTTCCTCTAAGTTTGAAGTTAGTTCAAAATAAAAAGTTAAACACACATAGACACACACAAAATTTAACACACATACCCCACCCCTCCAATCTAATCTTAATAGTTAAGAGCACTCACTTGCTCTGCCTTTTATTTTCTTTCATTTGCCCTTTATCTTTTGCTTTTATGACTGTGGATGAATTATGGAATACGCGAAGTCTCATTTTTCCCACCTGTCATATGAATGTGATAATACATTCATTCAGATTGTTGTGAGGCTGATGTTGAGAATGTGTGCTATACTAATAGATACTAATTGAACAATGAAATACAGGAAAATTTGAACCATTTCCTCAGTCCCCCCCCACACACACACACCTGATTCCTGAGGGCAGATGTGACTGAGGACAGTGACACTAAATGAATGTATGTTTTCATTCTTTGGCTTTGGCCTCATGCTTCTAGATTCCCAATACACTATACTGTACCAAGAGGTGAATTCCTTTTTTCTAGGTTAGGGCAACCTAAAATCCAGAATCATTGCAGACCAGGCTTCCTTCACGAAGAGATAGAGGCAGCCACCCTGGATCTGACTTACCTCATCAACCCATGGCAGATGGAATAGCCCCAGAAAGAAAACTGCCCCTATGGAAGCATGTCCTTAATTCTTTGCTCAACTGGTTGAAAATTTCTTCAATAGCCTAATAAAACGTCTTCGATTTGGCCAGTTCCTAAGAGCATTCCTCCCCCCTTGAGGGTGGACATTCCTTCAGTTCCTTCCCTTTCAGTAACAGACTACATGAAGGAATATAACCTTTTAGAGAGCAAGGTAGAGAAACAAAACTGAAGATGCTTACAGCCTAAGACCAACAATTCTACTCTTAGATATAGCTCCACAGAAAATGATTCCTTCAACCATTATGACACAACTAGAAAGTCATTATATTTGTAGGATACCCTGAATTCATTGTTCCCATCAAATGGCAATGGGGTAAAATCTCTTCAGATGCCTTAAGTGCCCCATCAGGCCATCCTCAGTGTTGACGGGATTATCTTGGCACATCTGTAACCTGTTTGCACCAGTTTTTTTAAATAATGGAAGGATTCTTAGATGTGTGCATCAGGAGACATATGCCAGAATGTTTATAGAAGCATTTTTTAAGAGCAAAAAATTGGAATACAACCTAAATATCCAACAAAAGTATGGATTGAGAAAGTATGACATACTCATGTAGTAAAGTACTTATACATTACAGTAGTGGAAAGGAATTAACTAACTAATATGTGGATGAATCTCTCAAGCAATGTTGGTCAAAAAAGCAAGATGTGGAAGTATACATTTAGTATGATGGCATTTATACAAAGTTTAAAAACAAGCAAAACTTGTTTTTAAAATGCTATTTATTGTTTAAGGATATTTATATAAGTAGTGAAATATATAGAAATGCATGGGAATTATAGCTACCAAGTTCTGGACTGTAGTTACCTCTGGAGGGCTAAGAGACTGGGGAGAACCAAAGGTGTCTATGTTGATGTTCCAGTATTTTATTTCTTAGGCTGCCTGGTAAGATACGTAGATGTATGTTGACTATACATTATACTTTGTTATATTTTAAAGATCTTATAAGAAATTTTTAAAATTAAAAAAATAAATGTGCTGGAGAGAGTAGTCTGAGATGAGACTGGAGAGCTAGGCAGGGGTCATATGGTGACATGCCTTTTAAGCTACTTTAAAGTTTGACTTTATTCTAAGGGCAAAGAGGAATCACTGAAAGGTTTTAGACATGGGAATGATCCTATTAGATTAACATTTATGGACTAGACATGACTCTTTCCAAAATGTGGAAACTGGTTTTAGGGACGGGGATATGGATCAGGAAGAACAATTAGGAGACAATTGCTACAGTCCAAAGTGGAGAGCTCTCCTCCTTGGCGCTCCGTCTTCCTTCACCTCCATAATGTTCTTCCTTCCTAGTTCTCTCCCCAGTCCTCTGGCCATGCACCTTCATCCCCCTCTCTAATTTCACTCTCCTCCAGCTCCTTAAATGCTGATATTGCTCAGAGTGGTTTGCTTACCCTCCTTTCTTCTCACTTTTTGTTCATTTGCCTTAGTGAGCTCATGTATACCCACAACTTCAACTTCCACCTTTATGCTCATGATTCCCAAATTTATTTCTCCAGCCTAGTCCTTTCTTCCAGCTCCAGATTGCCTGCTAGACATGTCTTTTTGCCTGTCTCTTGACTGACCCAAAGCCAGCCTGTCCAAAACAGAATTATCGTCTTCAAATACAGTATGCCTTTTCCTCCTGTCTTCAGGATCTTGGCTAATCTTATTGCTATCTCTTCAGAAAACTGAGTCTTATTCTAGACTTTTCCATATCTGCCAACTTGCCCTCTCAACTGGTGTTTTATTATCCTTGGCTGCTCAAGCAAATACCATGTAATGGGTTGGTTAAACAATGAACATTTATTTGTTCATGGTTTTGAGGCTGGGGAAGTGTCCAAATCAAGGCATTTTCAAGGCAATGCTTTCTCCTTGAAGACTGTTTCCATCTGCCAGTGATCCTTGGTCCTTAGTTCCTCTGTCATATGGCAGTGCACATGGCGGGCTCTCCGTTCACTTCTGAGTTCCATTGAATTCAGCTTCTGGCTGCTCCCTTCTGTGGCTTTCTCTTTATCTGTTTGAATTTCATTCTGCTTATAAAGGACTCCAGTAATAGGATTAAGCCCCATCCTGAAGAAGGTAGGTCACACCTTAACTGATCTCCTCAAAAGGTCCTACTTACAATGGGTTCACACCCACAGGAATTGATTAAGTTTAAGAACATATTTTCCTGGGGTACATACAGCTCCAAACCAACCTAGTTGGTTTTCATGTTAGGAATTAAGGGTAAGGTTTTGGTGCTATGACATACCTAGAGACCTAGGAATGCTCAATTCCTGCCTTGCTAATCACTGTACTCCTTCCTATTTAGAAGCTTTCAGTGATCTCACCACTGGCAAGATAAGATACCAACTTTTTAGCATCATGTATATGGCCCTTCTTTTTAAAAAAAAAAAAAAATTCAGCTTTATTGAGATATATTCACATACCATGCAGTCATCCACAGTGTACAATCAACTATTCATGGTACCATCATATATTTGTGCAAACCACCACAGTCAATTCCTGTGCACTTTCCTTACTCCAATAAATGAATGAATGAATGAAGGAAGGAAGGAAGGAAGGAATAAAAGAATAAAAATAAAAGTAAAAAAGAACACCCATAGCATTCCCTCCCCCATCCCACCCCATTCTTCATCTAGTCTTTGTCCCCATTTTTTTACTTATCTGTCCATACACTGGATAAAGGGAGTGTGATCCACAAGGTTTTCACAATCATGTGGTCACACCACGTAAGCTACATAGTTATACAGTCATCTTCAAGAATCAAGGCTACTGGGTTGCAGTTCGACAGTTTCAGGTATTTCTTTCTAACTGTTCCCATACACTAAAAACTAAAACGGGATATCTATATAGCACATAAGAATGCCCTCCAGAGTGACTTCTCAACTCCATTTGAAATCTCTCAGCCACTGAAACTTTATTTTGTTTCATTTCGTTTCCCCCTTTTGGTCAAGAAGATTTTCTCAATCCCACGATGCTGGGTCCAGGCTCATCCGTGGGAGTCATGTCCCATGTTGCCAGGGAGATTTACAACCCTTGGAGTAAGGTCCCACATAGTGGGGAGGGCAGTGAGTTCACCTGCCAAGGTGACTTAGCTAGAGAGAGAGGGCCACATCTGAGTAACAAAGGCACTCAAGGGGAGACTCTTAGGCACAGTTATAAGCAGGTTCAGCCTCTCCTTTGCGGCAACAAGCTTCCTAGGAGCAAGCCCTGAGATTGAAGGCTCAGCATACTAAATTAGTAGACCTCAGTGTTTGGGAGTATATCAGCAATAACCCAGGTGGGGAAGGCCATCATTTCCATACATTTCCCTGGTTCCTCAAGGGGTCTTTGCAAATACATTTTTATTCTCTGACCAAATTACTCTGGGATGCATTGGGATTTCACACCAACCTGTACAAACCCACCAGATCTCACTTCCCACTCAAAGTTCTATGTAATTATGGTGTGTGAATAAACTGACTGTACAAGTTAAAATTATTTAGTATGCTACAGAAAATATAGATCCTGCACCAAATAAACATCTCTTCCCTTGGTCGCACACAGAAGTTGAAGTTTTAAAACACAGTATCGTCTTTTACCCTTTGGCCTGATTTGCCTTAGTCCTAACCAGATCCGCATATGGCCATTTTTGATCTACTGCCATTTCTCTCTTATACTCTGTGCTGCAGCTACACCAACCAACTTTAAATCCCTGAATGTGCAGCATTGTTTTAGGGCTCTGTGCCTTTGTGTATGGTGTTCCTTTTGCCTGGAATGCCTGTTCTCCCCTTACCTGTCTGGTGATCTCTTAGAATTTTTCTACATCTAGTCCATCTTAGCTTGTCTTGCTGTGCCCTAATTACTAGCTCATATGACCCTGTAGCCCTAGTAGAATTTGAGCCCCTCAGAAACAGAGAATACATGTTCATTTTTGTATCCTCTTGGCTGGCATATAGTAGGTGCTCAACAAATGTATTTAGGGCTTGTCTTACCCAGCACCGTCCTCTTTCTGCCCTTGTGCTGGATGATCTGCGGCTAGTTGTAAATCCTGAGATAAATATTCCAGAGGAAAGAATACCTTCTAAACTTTTAGAACAGATGTTCTGTGTTTTCTGCTTTTTTGTTTTTTCTTTTCCTCCACTTTGTTTAGAGCAGCTCTGGATTCAAAGGACATGTTAAATGAATGAATGAAAGAGGAACAAGATGAAAAAAACTGAAGAAGAGGCAACAGTATAAAATTCTGAGACTAGAAGAAACATTAAGAAGTCCGCATCCCTTAAAAGAAAATAATTCCACCTCCAAGTAATTTAATAGAAGTTTGAAATTCAAATTGAATAGCTTTAGCCATCCCGTCTCTGGACGGGGTCTGTGGTCTCAACCACTCCGCTGTTGCCCCCAGCCCCGGGCACACTGGGCTACTTGATGTTTCCTGAACCTCCCAGGGCATGTTTGTGCCTCTGTTCATTTGATGCATCCCCGGGAGTTGTATCCTGCGTTGCCAGGGAGGTTACTCCCCTGGAAGTCAGGGCCCACGTAGAGGGGAGGGCAGTGAGATCACCTGCTGAGTTAGCTTAGCTAAACAGAGAGGCCACATCTGAGCAACAAAGAGGCATTCAGGGGGAGACTCTTAGGCACAATTATAAGCAGGTTTAGCCTCTCCTTTGCAGCGATGAGCTTCGTAAGGGCAAGTCCCATGATAGAGGGCTTGGCACATCAAACTGCCAGTCCTCAATGTTTGTGAGAACATCTAAAGCTGAATTTTTAAAAAATACCCCCCCACACACACACACATTAAATAGTATATGCTATAGCTAAGTCATCAAAAAGATTTCTAAATGATGGTCAGTGACATCAGGGAATTATGTATTTTTGTGTGGTGAAGGAATCAGAAATGCAGAAAGAATAAAAATATAGTCCCTCAAAATCCAATAATTATTTTTTTTGTGCATAGGAAGTAAGCAATTAAATGAAATAAAAAGAACCACTGGAACAATAAGCATTTACCTTTGTATTTAACACTAAAATGTGTGTGTGTTTGTGTTTTAAAAAAAAGTATGGCTTATTTGCAAGTTATCCTGATTTTTTCCTTCATTTTCTAGGAATATTTTGAAAACAATTGTTCTGGGTCAGATGTTGTCCTTGTGTATATGCGGAACAGCCATCACCAGCCAATATTTGGCTGAAAAATACAAAGTGAACACCCCAATGCTTCAGAGCTTTATCAACTATTGCTTGCTGTTCCTAATTTATACAGTGATGCTGACATTTCGATCAGGTATGTCAAATGTGGGAATTACCTTTTCAAGAAAATTATTTTCATAAAAATTTTTAGCTTCTAGACATTTTAAAAATAAAACATGAGTTGTATATATGTAATGACAATAGAAAGTTTAAAAAATTACTATTAAAGAAAAAACATGGGGCAAACTCAAGAACAGGAAACTACAGCTGTATTTATAAAAGTTACCAGAAAAGTAAGACATCTCTGCATTCTATGAAAGTAGTCACTAGAGATTTTGGGGTAACTCTCTGAAATTGTGATTAAAATAAGTGGCACCAAGCTGTTTGTAACAGAGTAGAAGTTGTCAAAAAAAGCACAGTGCCATTGCAAGTTAGGTTTTATCCCTTGAGGGTGATAAAATTAAAAGGCAATATTAAACACACTTAAAAAGTCAAGAACTCTCCAAAATATACATTTCCAACTAAGTGGAGAATGCAAAATGGAGCAATGATTGCATGTAGATCAAGTCTGTATTGTCAGAGAACAAAGACAGGGACTTGACAAAGAATTAACATCTTTTTCACTGCTTGGTTAAGCTATTTTAGAACCATCATAAAATTATGATTTCTAGCTAGCTACACAAAAATGGGAAAAACTGGTTTCTAATATTTATGCAGCAGGCATTGTTGTACTTGCTTAATTCCTTTAAGTTATATATTAACTCATTGAAGCTGCACAAAAACTCAGGTGAGTATTATTCTTATACCCAACTTTACAGATGAGGAAACCGAGACAAATAGCAGTTGGATAGTTTGCTCTAAGTCGTATCAGGAGTACTTGGTGTAACCAGAATTCTACCCTTTGCAGCCTGCCTCAGAACCATGCTTTCCCCCTGCTCTGTATTAGGGGCTGCTAACCTAATAACAAACATCTTTCCCACAGGAGGAGAGCCTGGTATTATAAACTAAATTAAATGAGATCAAATTCAGGAATGTGAAGACAATGGGAAACCTAAACTGACTGGGAGGGTGTAGTATATTTCCATTTTCAGCATATTTAAGGCATATAATAAAATCATCAGTACTATGTTTGTTAATCCTCTTTTAATACGAACCCTAAAGCGTCAGTGGCATTCCATTGTGTCAAAATACATAATTTATTTTTGAAGGAAAACAGGAACCATTTGTAGGAGAGGGAAAACCATCTGAAGAGGCAAGTACCAAATTTGGCAAGAACTTGAGGAGTTGGAAATAGAGCTGGTACATGGGTAATAGCCCTGGACCGACTTTGCTTGTTGTCTCTGTGAATACTGGCCTTCAGGAAGTCAGCATGACTCATAAATATGCCAGTGTGGTGCCCTCTTGCTAACTGCATTCCATACCATCCCATGTTGAAGAGGACTAACTCTGTTTTTAGAATATTCCTGCTAATTGAGTCTTAATGATAGTTCTTTGCTTATGATTCTCACTACTTTTATTTCCTTGTAGCTTATCCTACCATAAAGCCTTCTGATACATGTGCCAACTCTGTACCTCCTGTGACGCCAGACACTCTAAAGTAGTGGAATTCACTTAACTTGAATAAACAGAATTTGGGAAACAAAAGATGTTTCTTCAATGGTGTCACTAAATCTTTTCCCCAATCTTATCACTGACTTAATTTCTACCTAAAAGCACAACTCTTCCAGAAGAATGACTGCATGTAGAGTTTCCTATGAAGAATCCCAGGATTGGAGGTTAAATAACCAATGAAATCATAGCAAAACATTTCATTTCCTAGGTTAGTCTGTGGCTTGTTGGGAATGGTGACACTCAAATCCATACTGGACATTATAGTTACGCTGGACAAGAATTTAATCACTTTTCACCTACTTACGTTCTCTCTGGTGCTTTCACTGAATACTTGGTTTATGAGGACACTTTAACTTGGGCCTCATACTAGGAAACATCTAGATAACTCTGCTGAATGTTGCAGGGGTTTAGGTTATGAGTGATGGAAAATAGGAGGGGCCACATTCAAAATACACAACTAACCCTTGCTTTGACTCTTTAATTAACATGCATAATATTATTCTCAAGTAACATGTGCTAACCCAGATCTCTTTCACCCAGGTAGTGATGACCTTTTATACATCTTGAAAAGAAAATGGTGGAAGTATATTCTGCTGGGACTAGCAGATGTAGAAGCTAATTACCTGATGGTCAGAGCGTACCAGTACACGACTCTCACCAGTGTCCAGGTAAGAGGGAGTCCACTGACCACTGTGGATTTTACAACTTCAAGAGAAGACTCTGAATTCATATGTGTTAATCTAATTTTGTTGAAAACATGTTCACTTGAAGAAAATCTAAACACAGGTGGATGCTATTTTCCAATGGAGCATATGCTCTAATGAGTAATGTTTACTGGAATTAGTGAAAATGTATATGAGTTAATCAGCTCCCAAACTGCTAATGCTATAGCAGATCAGAACTGTTCCTACCAAAATAACTATAAATATTTAGCTGGCAATTGAGGCTGTGATGTTAACAACAGCTCTACGTTATACATTGCTCAAACATGGCATATGAAAATGGATGTACTCTTATGCTACAGAAAAGTTGGAGATTTGCAAGTAAAATAAATATTCAAGACAAAGAAACTATTGGAAAGAACCTATCAGACATCATGTATAGATGTGGCAGCCAGTGGTAAAACTCACATCCCTATTTCTTTAATAGGTTTAATTCTGCTAGATTGAAAGAAAAACATTCCTACATAGCATGCTCTGTAGGAACATTTTGTTTCAATCTAGCAGAATTAAACCTATTTATCACAAAGAATACGTTTCGAAAGGAGGTTCAATGCAGATGAATGACTGAATGTGATAGGTATCAGATGAGAATTCTGAGAATTTTAGAGTAGGAAGGGACATTGTAGAGTTGAAGAAGACTGACATCTGTGATCTTAATGCTAAAAAACTATGGGGATGTATCGTAACATTGCCTCACCTTTACTAACAACACAAGGTTTTTATAAATGGAGGTGAGAGAGATCGACTCCAGTGCTAGGTTTAAACTTTACAGTTTCATGCATATATTAATTTTTGATACTTCACTTCTCTCACTATATAAAACCAGAAATGTTCTTATTTGCTCTCCAAATTTTAGGAACTGTGGGGAAATTGGAGAGAAATTAGATTTATTTCACTGGGAAAAGATAAGGATTGATGAAAACTCAGTATTTTTCCAGTGTGGATGTACATTAAATGTTATTATACAGGAATGCATTTTATTAAATAAATATTTTCTGTAACACTATGTTAAGCATTGTCCTTAGAAACCAGTTGGTTTTTAACTGACATAGGCTAAAAAGCTGAGATAAGAAATAATTTGTTAAGATAGGTATCATAAGAGACACACACATACCCATACAAGATTTCACTAAAATTAAACCAGGAGTTGCATAGATGATGAAGTTCATCACAAATAGGAGTAAGTGTACTTTTAGCATTGGGTAATGAGGGTAAAAGTATGTAGAAAATAGTATTTTCTAGTCACACGTACCCTCACAATCTCACACACATTTTAATTACTTGATTACAATTTCTAGAAACTTTGACCTCTGAGCTAGTAATGATTAAAAGTTTTGAATTGGTGCAAGGTCAAAGCACAGCTCTCTTCAGCATTCACAGTTGGGTTTTGCTGACTGAAGTTCATGGCGTATACTGTTGAAAACAGTTTCATTTCAGTCTCTTATAAAATCTAAGTAGCTGGTTGTCAAAAGTTGTGTACTTAACAGTCCTTGAAAGGGCCATATAGTGGATATTATAAAAAAGGGCTGTAACAACCAAAGTTCCCTCCTGCAGCAGAGAGTGCCTACCACTGAGATTATTCAAATGGAGTCTGCTTGAATGAGTCTCTGGCCTGGGTAATCTGAAAGGGTAGAAGTTGGATTAGAGGGTCTTTGAACTCCCTTCTTATGGAGCCCTTTCAAGATTCTGTAATTATAAATAGAGGTAGTTCACATCAAGTTCACAAAGTGGCCATTTTCATCCCATGGCCTTAGTTTCCCCTCTGGCTCCTCCCACTGTCCTGCCACATTGACCTGCTCCCCACCCGCAGCCAGTTCCGTGTGCCTCCCTGGTCTTTCTAGAATGCAATCCTTATTAGTCACCCCCATTCTCTAAGGCTGAATTCAATTCCACCTTCTCTTCTTTATTCTGTTGTACATCACATGTGGTCTAACTCATCTTTGTATCTATGTACCTCCCTCCCTGCCTGAAACCGGGTCTTACATAGGATCCTGCTTACAGTGGCTGTACAAGGATGTTTTTAAAGATCAAATTAATTAGGAAGACTCTTGGAACTGAAAGCATCAAAGAGAGGACATCTATTATCAAAAATTCATTTTGAAAGAAGATTCAATGCAGATAAATGCACATGAATGTGATAGGTATCAGATGAGAATGCTGGGAATTTTAGAGTAGGAAGGGACCTGTGAAATCAAGACACAATTTGAGGGTAGGGAGTACTCTGCAAAAGTTTTTAGGGTAGCTTAAAAAAATCTTTTTGTTTAAGGAATGTAGTTTAGACTTTGTTAAGTCATCATGGCTCAAGTCTGCTGGTGTCTCTTGGGCCAGGCTATTATCATTTGCATCATTCAATGGTTTGTTATTCAGGCTCCATAAAGCACTTCGGAGATTAGAGTTCTGCAGCTGGAATAAATAACAAGGCAAGGTGCCCATTCCTACACATGTTGTGTCTGACTCCAGTGATGACATCGCAATAAAAGGCTATCAGTAAACAACTGTGGGCAGGCTCAAATGGGCTGCTGGAGATTTAGAGACTGACCTTATCCAAGATTCAACAGGTACAGAGAGAATCAAGGGCAAGGTTGAAAAAGAACCAGGTGAGCAATAACTCAGCAGTTTTAGGAACATAATTAGTATAAGAAATGTATTTTATCCTTTGCTGTACTTTACAAAACTTGTGAATTTAGGAATTGAGCGCAATCTCTTTTTCTTTTATCTTGCAAATGGTTTTGAGTTTGCTATAATTTTGGCATTCTTAATGCCCCTGCCTTTCAGATTGACAAAAGCAGGGAGGTAGGAGGTTTTTTCTGGACCCAAGATCAACAGATGATGGAGGGAGCATATGAAAAAAGAGGAACAAGAGTATTTACTGTGAGCAAGTATCTGTCTCACATTGTGGGGGTTGGACTTTTTGCCAGGAAGGTGGTATGGGTTATGCTCTCTCATAATAATCTGTACCTCTTCGGAGCCCTTCTAATTGCACTTCGTCCAATTGCAATTAAATATCCAGTTGTGTAATTATTTATTTTATGTCTATCTAGCCATCTGTATGCTCCTGAAGGCAGAACTTGTATCTGTCTTGTTCATCTCTGAATTCCTAGCTCCTATAACAATGTCTTGAACGTGCAAGATGCTTAGTAAACACTTGTTGACTGAGCGAATGGATGCATGCAGGAAGGACAGTTTGCCTAGGGGATTTAAGGATAAACACAGCTGGGAGTGTGAATGTAAATTGCACGGGTCCTGGAGCAGTTTTCCTGGGTTCTGTGCTTGGCTCTTCCCCATTTTAGCAATGTGATTCTGGGCAGCTCAGTTTTCCTTTGTGCTTTCATTTTCCTCATTGTAGTTCCAATCTCATAGAGTTTTTCTGAGGACTAAATGAGTTAATCCAGGGAAAGCACTTAGTACAGGGCTGGCAGTAATAAATGCTCAATAAAAGCTGATTCCTATTATTACTTAATTACCCATTTTTCACTAATGGGAGCTGTTTTAAGCTGTTTGTTTCTCTGTCCATGCAGCTATTGGATTGCTTTGGCATTCCTGTGTTGATGGCTCTGTCGTGGTTTATTCTCTATGCAAGATACAGAGTGGTCCACTTCATCGCCGTGGCTGTCTGTCTCTTGGGTGTAGGAACCATGGTTGGTGCAGACATCTTAGCAAGAAGGGGAGACAATTCAGGTAAGATTGTGTTACTTGTTTCTGGTTCAGTTGCAGGAAAAAGTTTGGTTCATATTTTTGCTATGTTTTTGTTTTTTTAATTAATAAATTTTATTTTGAAATAAATTCAGTGTTACAGGAAGAGTTGCAAAAACAGTACAAACCCCATATATAGAACTCCATCATACCACGACCCCCCTCCCCCGATACCCTGATCCACCACCTTTAACATCCTGTCACACCACCATTTCTTTCTTTCCCTCCCTCTCTCCCTCCCTCCTTCCCTATCTGTCACCCATCATCTATTGCCCTGTCCTCTGAACATATGAGAGCAAGCTGCACATATCTTTGAACAAACAATATAATTCACATATACCTTTCCCATGGACAAGAACATTCTTTTATGCAATCTCATTAAGTGCAGCTAAGAAGTTCAAGAAATTCAACATTGATACAAAGCTTACATTCTATATTTCCTTTTTTGTGTGTGTATGTCCCATCTGTGTCCCTCTAAGCCTCCTCTCCTCCATCCTCAGATCCCATCCAGGATCATCCTTGGCATTTAATTGTCATCTATATAGACTGTCTTTTATTTATTTATTTATTTTTTCAATTGTGGAAACATATATATAGCCTAAATCTTCCCATTCCACCCCCTCCCTAGCATTCCATTAGTGGGATTAATCACATTTAGAATGTTGCAATGCTATCACCTTCCCACCATCCATTTCTAGTAATTTCCCTTCACCCCAAACAGAAACTCTCATTTCTTAACTCCCCATTGCCCCTTCCTCCACTTCTCAGAACCCCTACTCTACTTTTCTTCTCTATGGTCATATTCTCTGATACTTTGTGTTTACCCTGGGGCTTAATTTAACATCTTAAATCTATAACAATCTTGTTTTTCTTTGATACCAACTTAACTTCAATATGACACATAAACTATGTTCCTATACTCCATCATTCCCCCATCTTTATGTAGTTCTTGTCAAAAATTACATATTTTACATTGAGTCCAAAACCACTGATTTATCATTACAGTTCATGTATTTTAGATCCTGTAGGAAGTAAATAGTGGAGTTATAAATCAAAAATACAGTAGTATTGGTATTTATATTTACCATGTGATCTTTACTGGAAATCTTTATTTCTTCATGTAGTTTCAGTCAATTGTTTAGTGCCCCTTCCTTTCAGCCTCCTCAACTCCCTTTAGCATTTCTTATAGGACTGATTACTGGCGATGAAGTCCCTCAGCTTTTGATTATCCGGGGATGTTTTTATCTCCCCCTCATTTTTATCCTCCAGGTGTTTGTGAATTCTCCAAGTCTCTGATGGTTATTGACTTCTGTTTGTATTCCGTTGTGGTCAGAGATTGTGCTTTGAACAAATTCTTTTTTTTTTTTTTTAATTTATTGAGGCTTGTTTTTATGTCCCAGCATACGGTCCATTCTGGAGAAAGATCCGTGATCACTAGAGAAGAATGTGTGTCCCGGTGACTTGGGATGTAATATTCTATATATGTCTGTTAAAATTTTCTATATCTCTCTCTCCTTTCTTTTTTTCTCTGTCGGTAGCGCTCCCTTTAGTATCTGAAGTAGGGTAGGTCTTTTATTAGCAAAGTTTCTCAGCATTTGTTTGTGAAAAATTTAAGCTCTCCCTCAAATTTGAAGGAGAGTTTTGCTGGATAAAGTATTCTTGGTTGGAAATTTTTCTGTCTCAGAATTTTAAATATGTCATGCCCCTGCCTTCTCGCCTCCATGGTGGCCACCAAGTAGTCACTACTTAGTCTTATGTTGTTTCCTTTGTATGTGGTGAATTGCTTTTCTCTTGCTGCATTCAGAACTTGCTCCTTCTCTTCAGTATTTGACAGTCTGATCAGAATATGTCTTGGAGTGGGTTTATTTGGATTTATTCTATTTGGAGTTCACTGGGCATTTATGCTTTGTGTATTTATATTGTGTAGAAGGTTTGGGAAGTTTCCCCCAACAATTTCTTTGAATACTCTTTCTAGACCTTTAGCCTTCTCTTCCCCTTCTGGGACACCAATGAGTCTTAAATTTGGACATTTTATTTTATCTATCATATCCCTGAGATCTATTCCGATTTTTTTCGATTTTTTTCCCCATTCTTTCTTTTGTTTTTTCATTTTCTGTTCTGTGGTCCTCAAGGAGGCTGAGTTGTTGTTCAGCGTCCTCTAATCTTGTATTATGAGTAGCCAGAGTCTTTTTAATTTGGCCTACAGTTTCTTTAATTTCCATAAGATCTTCTATTTTTTTATTTACTCTTGCAATATCTTCTTTTTGCTCTTCTAGGGTCTTCTTTATGTCTTTTATATTCTGTGCCATGCTCTTCTTCATGTCCTTTATATCCTGTGCCATGTTCTCGTTGCCTGTCTGTAGTTCTTTGATTAATTGCGCCAGTACTGTGTGTCTTCTGATCTTTTGATTTGGGTATTTGGGTTTGGATTCTCCAGATCATCTGGTTTTATCATATGCTTTAAGATTTTCTGTTGTTTTTGGCCTCCTGGCATTTGCTTTACTTGATTTGTAATTTGTCAGAACTGCAGCTTGGTGGCGTACACTTTCTCTAACCAGCAGGTGGCGTCTGTGAGTCACCTATTCCCCTCAAGTCAGTTCTCCCCAACTTTGTCTTTGTGGTGTGTGGGGATCTGACTCTTGTGGGATCCAATTGGTGCACTTAATTTGGGTGTGTTGTTGGTGCTGTCCACCCTGAATGAGGGGCGTGTGTCTGAGCGGTTAGGGAGGAAGGGCAGCTTTAATAATCAAACTTCCCAGGTGTTCCCAGAGATTTAAGGCTGTTCTCTGCTGCTGACCCACAAGTCAGCGTATTGGCGTAGGTTCCCTGGGATTTCTGAGTGGTTCCCCCTTCCCTGCTGTGCTCTTCCAGGACCTCTGCTGAGGGTGGGCCACGCCATGTCACAAGTGTGCGCCAGCCTCCAGGGAAGCCCTGGGACGCCGGGCTGTGTAGGGGCGTTCCCAGCCCGCTTCAAAGATGGTTGAATGGGATGTGTTAACTTCCCCCTTTCTGCACAGCACCGCTCTCCCAGCTCCGGGACAATCAGCCGTGGGTGTGTTAAAGGCCAGTGTCCACGGCTGACACTGGCATGTGCGTGGTGCTACAGGAAAGACTCCCCATCACACTGGGCTTCCTGGCGCGGCTTTGGGCTGCGGGTCCAGCCCTGGGCAGGAGCGTCCCCTGCCTGCCGGGGAGATGGCTGCAAGTTATGCGGTCCTTTCTCCCTTTGGCTCGCCTTTGCTCCCCTGGGCCTGAGACAGTCAGCAGTGGGTGTCAGAAGGGGTATTCTCCACACCAGACACCAAGGCATTAGCCCAGCCCGCTCCTGCTGTGCTTCACTGTGGGGCTCTCCGCATCGTATCTGCAGCTGCTCCTGGGCTTTTTTTTTTTTTTTTTAAAGAGCTAGTCTGTCTCCAAACGCCAACCCACCATTTCCCCATACCACAGCGTGGCTGAGGGACTTTCAGCCAACTCACTCACTCGTTTCAGAATGCAGACACCTGGTTTCACCAAATGCACAGTCCCTGTAGATTTAGCAGACCTTGTCTGGCTGGTGCTACTCTGGAACTTGTGTTCTGGGTCACTTTCTGGTTTTTATCTAGTATTTTTCATGGAGGTGTTTTTTTGCCCTGTCTTACCTAGCCGCCATCTTAGGTTCTCCCTCCGTATTTTTGCTTTTATTTGCAAAGGTACAATAAAAGGCAGAAAACATGTCCTGGTTAACTACATATTAAAATTTATTTTCAGATTTATTTGTTTCTGGTGTACCCACTACCACAAAACAGTTTTTGTGTTTGTGCCTGCCCACAGTCCTTGCTCCTTTTTGTCACACTAAGTATTTTTGTTTTGTCTCATGAGAGAGAAGTTTCTTTATATATTTGCCATGATCATTTAGTCCAAACATTTGGATTAGTTACTAGAAAAACTACTGTACATCCTTGGTGTCTTGTTTTTAATCAAAAAAGGAGACTTTGTGTTCATTGGATGACCCTTTTTTAAGCCACCTTGTAGTTGAGAACACTTTACTGTTCTTTCTGTTGAAGTTCAGACAATTGATAGCATGAAACCCAAACAAGGTCTATGAATTCACTCAATCTACAAATAATTTCAGTGTCTCCTTTGATTGAGAGACAAAACTGCCTTGAAAACAGCTTCCTTCCCAGTAGATCTGAAACTGACCTGTCCCTCCTAATGAAATTAAATTCATTAATTTGTCATGTCATAGGGTCATTTTCTGAGGCCTGGCCTTATGGTATATACCACCATCTCCCTGTCTTTTTTTTTTTTTTTTTTTTTTAATCTTCATTTTATTGAGATATATTCACATACCACGCAGTCATACAAAACAAATCGTACTTTCGATTGTTCACAGTACCATTACATAGTTGTACATTCATCACCTAAATCAATCCCTGACACCTTCATTAGCACACACACAAAAATAACAAGAATAATAATCAGAGTGAAAAAGCAATTGAAGTAAAAAAGAACACTGGGTACCTTTGTCTGTTTGTTTCCTTCCCCTATTTTTCTACTCATCCATCCATAAACTAGACAAAGTGGAGTGTGGTCCTTATGGCTTTCCCAATCCCATTGTCACCCCTCATAAGCTACCTTTTTATACAACTGTCTTCGAGATTCATGGGTTCTGGGTTGTAGTTTGATAGTTTCAGGTATCCACCACCAACTACCCCGATTCTTTAGAACCTAAAAAGGGTTGTCTATGTTGTACGTAAGAGTGCCCACCAGAGTGACCTCTCGGCTCCTTTTGGAATCTCTCTGCCACTGAAGCTTATTTCATTTCCTTTCACATCCCCTTTTTGGTCAAGAAGATGTTCTCCGTCCCACGATGCCGCATTCCTCCCCGGGAGTCATATTCCACGTTGCCAGGGAGATTCACTCCCCTGGGTGTCTGATCCCACGTAGGGGGGAGGGCAGTGATTTCACCTTTCAAGTTGGCTTAGCCAGAGAGAGAGGGCCACATCTGAGCAACAAAGAGGCATTCGGGAGGAGGCTCTTAGGCACAACCATAGGGAGGCCTAGCCTCTCCTTTGCAGCAACATCCCTGTCTTTTAATCTCCGGAGGAACAAAATATGAAAAGTCACAGCAGAATTGTGCCAGAAAGTGAAAAGCTTTAAATTTTAGAAATCCAGGGTCATTCCTTCCATAAAATCTTACTTAAATGAACACGAGCCAGGTAAACTCCTGGAAGCAAGCTAGAGAGGTTCCTCTGCTTTAACAGCGTCTGCTTTTTTGTGGCTTGTCTTCCTGCAGGCAGTGATGTGCTGACTGGTGACATACTGGTCCTTCTTGGAGCGTCTCTCTATGCTATTTCTAATGTGTGTGAGGAATATGTCGTGAAGAAACTGAGCAGGCAGGAGTTTTTAGGAATGGTGGGCTTATTTGGAACAATTATCAGCGGCATACAACTGTAAGAATCTCAAATTTTCTTTAAAAACAAAATAAGCAAATATATCATAGATAAGTACTTTACAACTACTAAAATTAATTGTTTTATTCCAAATTCACATTTGAAATCATTAATTTGCTAAATATCAATTAGAGGATTGTTAAAATACCATGAATTACGCTTCATTTTATTTTACATGTGTGATGTTTAGGATTCCTGCTCAGATGTGGTTGAGGCATTGCCAACAAGGACCTTCTTTTTTAATTATTTCCAGAAAATGTTAACATATTAACTTCATAAGATTATTCTAAGGGATAGCATAATGTTAATAAATTCCCCCCCATAACTGACACTATTGAAGTGTCCTAAGGAAGTGAAAAATAGTTTTATGGACTTCCTTCGTTTTATTCTTTGCCATCTGTATTCAAGTTATTTTTATATTCTAAGAAAAAATTTTTGAAGTCAACCATAATTCCTTAAATAATACAGAAACTAAAATGCTTATAAAATAATAAAAATTAGTAGGTGGCTCAATCTGTGACCTCTTGTTTTAATCTTAGATTGATTGTGGAATATAAGGATATTGCCAGCATTCACTGGGACTGGAAAATTGGTAAGTAAATGAATGATAATTCTATTTAGTGAATATCCTTTTCCCTTAACTGACAAAAACAGACCCCAAGAAATAAATACTTCATTTTGATAATGTTTAGGCATCTTTGTAAAATCACACTGTAATTTATTACACAGAGAGTGATATTGGCATATATTGAGTTTTGAGAGTTTGTAGATTAACCTCCATAGAAGTTAATTTGTAATCTTTACCTGCAGGAATAACCTTTCTTTACTAGGAATTCTAAATAAGACTGACATACTTAGCTTTCAAACAGATCTGTATCTTGGGTCTTCAAGCTTCTTACAAAGGTTGTTGTCTGCTTGATGTAACTTGTGAAGCATTAACCTAACCTGATGGTTTGTAATCACCCACAATATTCCATTGCTACTGTCACCTGGTACTCCTAGGCATCTGCACAAGTAAATAAAGCAGAAGGAAACTGTGATGGGACAGTTAAGAAAGTTTTGAACCTTAGATGTGTGGGAAGAAGTTAAATAGTACATAAAATGTCATTGAAGATTGACCCTACCTGGGTAATTTAATAACTTAGATGGACAGAAAGAGTATGTGAGTCTGCATGTGAGTGTGTGTGTGTGTGTGTGTGTGTGTGTGAGTGTGTGTGTGTGTGTTGGGTATGGGCGTGAGATTGGAAACGTGATTACAAAGCAGAGATAGGGCTAATGTAGTCAGCATCCACAGGACTGGTACTGTCCTAAAGAGGATAATTATATTGTGCTTTCTTGGCGCATTTAATTTAATGAGGCAAACAAAGATAATAGGCCTAACAGCTGCCTTTGATGCTCTAAAAATACGTTGTTGTGAATCCAATTACACTAGTCATGTCTAACAAACCAAACAAATAAAAACAAAAAAGGAATAATGAGTGATTTTTTTGACATGGTATTGATTCCACTTTAATTGACCTTTTATCAGAGACATTACTCTGTCCTCAGACAGTAGATAGCATGGGGTGATGAGAGCCACTGACTCAATCACACCACAAGCAAGACTTTATGGCCTTGATTATCCAACACTTGTGGGATTTTGGAAGTTGTTCATCTCCATTAAAACTAGTTACTATTATTTTTTTCCAGAGAGCTTTTTCTCTCTTATTTGCAATGCTGACTATCAGAAATGCTTTACAGATAGCCCCTCAAAAGATCAGTGAGTTTTTTATGGTAGCCAAGCCTTAAGCCCCTTTGCCTTCTCATTTCTTCTTATAATACTAGATATTCCATTTTTTTTCACAGCTCTGCTCTTTGTGGCATTTGCCCTCTGCATGTTTTGCCTGTACAGCTTCATGCCATTGGTGATTAAAGTCACTAGTGCCACTTCTGTCAACCTGGGTATCCTTACAGCTGACCTCTACAGCCTTTTTTGTGGTCTCTTTCTATTTGACTATAAGGTAAGCAAATACTATTTGAAATAGAGCATGTTCAAAAATGAATACTTGCTCAGTCCAAGAGCAGTAGCAATTTTCTTCAAGATTCCAGATCCCAAATAAAACCTCCTTCTCTTGGGGAAAATTTCACTGGACACTCTTCACTACTTTTGTTATTGCTTTTGAATTAGAAAATTCTCCTACATAAGAATTGTCCTTTTAGGGCTTTTTCTAAAGGGTGAAAGGCAATAGATTTCCTCTTTGGGATGGTATGGCCCAGGACACTAGCTTATGGGAGTGTCAAATGCCAGATGATAAACTAGCAATCCCAGAGCTACTTGAGGGATGATCTAACCTAGGCTAGTCTCTTTGAGCTTTTCTCTTCATTCTTTTGTCCTAGTAGGCAGACAAAAGGCCTGGAATCCCTGATGGAAAGGAAGGAGAGACAGGTGCATTACCATGCATGCAGTGATTGGAATGGTTCCATCTTTGATAGTAATTTTATATCTGGAAGGGACCTTAGACATAATTCCATCCAGAGATTTTTTCAGACTTTTTCTGTCTCCACAGCATCTCAGCATTTATAAGTGTAACCTGCTTCTGTCAGTAGCAGCTCCTGTTACATGTAGTTATTCTCAAGGGAGGTGGGAGGGGGATGTATCAGTCTCTTTAAGAGAAGCAGGATGGCGAATATATACAGTTTGAAAAGATAGTATCCCCAGAGAGTCTGATATACCTTCTCTTGAGAATTGCTGATCAAACCAGCTCATTTTAGAGATGGGGAAATGAAGGCCCAGCAAGGTTATGTGTGGCTAAGTGGCTCACTCTTTGTCAGCAACTGATTGGTCGTAAAGTCACGATTAAATCTTACTCATCTTACAGTCCAGTCTTCTTTCTATTGCACCATTTCTCTATTTTCATTATTAGAAAGAGATCTGAGGCTTATACATTTATCATGCTAAAGTCTCATATTTTAGAGAGAACCACATAAGTCGATTTTTTCCACTTCACATCTGATTTGGGAACTCCCAGGGTAGTAGTTCTCTTGCTTTTTTGACCTTTGGACCATTTTATTCTCTTAAAAATTATTGCAGACCTACCCCAGTTGCTTATATCCAATGTTATTTACCATATTAGAAATTAAAACTGAAAAAAATTTAAAAGATTTATTAACTCATTAAGAAAATAATCCATTATACAAACATATTTTTATAAAAATTATTGAGAAGAGTGGCCTTTTTTACATTCTTGAAAATCTCTTTCAAATAACTGGATTCTCACATCTGCTTCTTCATTCTGTCTTGTGATATGTCATGTAGGACTCTACACTTGTAAGAAAATGAAAGTGAAAAAGGCAAATAACTTCACAGTATTATTATGATAATAATTTTGGCCTCACAGACCTTTAGAAAGGGTCTTGGGGACACGTGGGTTCTCCAGACCATACTTTGAGAACTGCTGCTTTAGAAATCTGTCTTTCCTTAGTATACTCTCAGTAAATGTTTATTGAGCTGCTCACTGTCTTTCCCTACAGTCATTTCTGCAGATAGTTAGGATGTTGGCTGTTATTTGATAATTTACCTTAAGTAGCTGATGGAGAACTATATTTCTTTGTCCTTGTAAAATTTTTTTATCTAGGCAAAAACCCTTGGCACTGATTTACATTATTCCCAGGAATCAGCCATGAGCTCACTGTGCCTACTTGAATTACTGATACATTAAGCTCAGTGAGTTCCCAGAAATTTCTGCTTAAGGAGCATAAACCATTTTTCCTTGCAATGTTATGTGTCAGGAACCAGCTGTTATCTTTGTAAACTTGCTGGTTAAGGTATTCCTGAACTAAGGAGTATTTTAAAGGCTTTCTGGTAGCATCATAAAAATGTAACAGATGTCAAAGTGAATCAGGCCCTGATTTTTTTTTTTCCCTATGAGAACAGGATTGTCAGCTTGGCCTGAAGGAGAGCAATCAGTTGTGGTGATGTGCCTGCATTTCACGTGGCCACCACCAGGGGATGATAGTGTGTATACTTTAGTTCAAGGCCATTGATAGCAACCCACACCCAAAGAAAAGGGGAGAGCTCAACAGTATAACATCTGGCCCCCCTCTCCTGAGCCTTTTTTTTTCTTAACTAAGTATATTGATTTAACTTTAGTTTTTGCTTTTCCCTCATAAGTAAAATAATGTCTAAGGGATATATAAGATTAAAGAAATAAAAGCTTCTAAGTACAAATGGAATATTCTTGTCATTACCTATTATATAAACCCCCTTAATCTAAATATTTGCTCGTTAACTGCTCTTACTTTTAATATGAAAAAACCCTTTTCTGTGTCATTTTTTTGGCCACATGACTTTAACTATTATTCTCAAATCAGAACATGAGATCTGTAAAGTCCTTTCTTTGTTTTTATGTGTCTATGTCCCTGACTTGTCTAGCAGCTCACTCTCAGATTAGATTTTATTGGTTTTGGTCAAAGTCCATTTCAAGACATATAGAACAAAGAGCAGGTCTGCTATGACCTTCAAAGTAAATTATAGAGATGGGAAACATTGCAGAGCATGAAGGAGATACCTACTATTTTTAGAAGGAATTTTTAAGGACAGAATCATAAGTCCAGTACACCATAAATTTTTTAAATTTAAAATAACTTTGGCTCTGATTTTTTGAAGCAGACAGTTGAAAAAGAGCCTTTACAATCTTCACACTCATCTGTGTCAGGCCTTAAGTATTTTGATTCCTCTGGAATTGATCTTGAGTAAATACTTATTGAACAGAGTAGCCACAAGAAGCGTCCTGTATACATTCAGACCCAAAGGGTAGAATAAAATGAAAACTAGTAAATTTAGGACTTACCCCACTCCCTTAGGTCCTCTCCCTTATAATAAAGGTGCTTCTGTTTAATTTATTCTGACTTCTCAAGAGGGACACGAAACTTTTTCTCCTGAACTTTTAAAAACCGCCAAAGCAAATAGGACATATTTTTAACAAGTTTTATGGATTTTTCCACAGGTAACAGTGAACATTTTATAGGACAGCATGAATATCTCTTACAATACTGACTTGAAAAGTTTAAGGCTATATTCTTTTTTTTTTTTTTTTAATCATCATTTTATTGAGATATATTCACATACCACGCAGTCATACAAAACAAATCGTACTTTCGATTGTTTACAGTACCATTACATAGTTGTACATTCATCACCTAAATCAATCCCTGACACCTTCATTACCACACACACAAAAATAACAAGAATAATAATTAGAGTGAAAAAGAGCAATTGAAGTAAAAAAGAACACTGGGTACCTTTGTCTGTTTGTTTCCTTCCCCTATTTTTCTACACATCCATCCATAAACTAGACAAAGTGGAGTGTGGTCCTTATGGCTTTCCCAATCCCATTGTCACCCCTCATAAGCTACATTTTTATACAACTGTCTTCGAGATTCATGGGTTCTGGGTTGTAGTTTGATAGTTTCAGGTATCCACCACCAGCTACCCCAATTCTTTAGAACCTAAAAAGGGTTGTCTAAAGTGTGTGTAAGAGTGCCCACCAGAGTGACCTCTCGGCTCCTTTTGGAATCTCTCTGCCACTGAAGCTTATTTCATTTCCTTTCACATCCCCCTTTTGGTCAAGAAGATGTTCTCCGTCCCACGATGCCGGGTCTACATTCCTCCCTGGGAGTCATATTCCACGTTGCCAGGGAGATTCACTCCCCTGGGTGTCTGATCCCACGTAGGGGGGAGGGCAGTGATTTCACCTTTCAAGTTGGCTTAGCTAGAGAGACAGGGCCACATCTGAGCAACAAAGAGGCATTCAGGAGGAGACTCTTAGGCACAAATATAGGGAGGCCTAGCCTCTCCTTTGCAGCAACTGTCTTCCCAAGGGTAAAATATTCTTAACAGCCTTTACTTTTCCTAATATTCTCTCAGTTAATATTTTTTCCCTACAAACATTTATTAAATACCAGCTATATGTTGGGCCCTGTCCTAAGCATCAGATCCAAGAATTAAAGCCAGTGGTGGTTAATTAGTTCATCCCTACACTTTGACATTATCACTGCCTTTGCATCATCACTGAATCTGCCTGGTCAAGGGCTGTGGCTATTTCGTTCATGAGGAGTTCTAAATGTTTAAGATTAAGAAGTAATGAGCCTTTGTAAAAAATTAACATGTCAAAGCCAATGGTGACGTCCAGAAATCCACAGCCGGATATGACTGTAAGTCTACTCACTTCAAAAACCTGTTTAGTGTTTCCTTCTCTCTACCTTTAAGAGTGTATCTTGCTTCTTTTTTCTTGTTTCCTCAGTCTTTTTTCTCTTCCCCTCCCCAGTTGTTTTCATGTTGCTTTTTCTGTCTTCCCCTTATTAGCACTCTTTTTATTTTGCATAATAGGAAGTCCAAGCTAATTTGAAAATATTTATTGCCTTCTTTAAAAGAGCATGCCCCCATTCTTAATTTTAAAATCAGGTTAGCAGGACCTTTCATTAGTTAGGTTTGCTTGTTTCAAGAAAAGAAAATTAATCCTGGGCATTTAATTACACATTAATTATGCTTTCTGGTTTCCCTCAATTTTACAATGCCATTCATGGACAATCTTTAGCTATGCTGTGTGCTTTATTCACCATACTGTTAAGAACAAATATTCCTTAATTTTTACTGTATTTGAACTTTCGTTTTCTGTGGCTCCCCAATTCAAGTAAGATCAAATATACAAAGTACTTAGTATAATTTATTTAAACTTTAGGGTATATCAGAATATCATTTCAGTAAAAATATCCAATGCATTAGTGTTCTTTTTCATTGCGTTTTGCTCTGGGTGGTTGTTTTCAGTCCTAAAAAGGGGCAATTAGGAAGGTCATCAAAAACTCCATCCCTATGGTGCGTTGGAATTAACTCCCACTAAACTGGTTCTTCTGGGGCCAGAAAGTGTAGGTGATGCCTCCTGCAGGGCTCCATTCCCTGTGGTTCTCCTTATGCCAGAAACCTCTTTGGGCTCCAGGCTCTTCTGAAAAATAATATCTTAGGCTCTTTCCAGGTTGAAAAGTCTGAGTCTTCTCAGTTCACTATATATTTTTACCATGTAATACTCTCCTTCAGAGACAAGATAACTTATGAAACTTTGAAAAAATGAATTTTATTGGAACAACATTCAGTAGGAGTTGAGATGTTGCATCTGAACATCCACATGTTATCTTAGGTTGTATGTTCCTCTGTCTCATACTAATACAGTAAGTTCTGCCTAAGGTCTAAATTCGGCTCTCTCATAATATCCATGCCCACCTTTCTCTCCAGTAAGCAGGACTACTTGTGGAATGGAGTGCTGCTGGAGTCTCACAGGAAAAAGCAAAGGTTCCTTTTCCCCTCGAGATCCAAGGATCCATTTGGCCAGTTTTCCAGGTGGTGCTGCCAAAGCCCACACATTCACCAGTAAACATGGGGGAGGTGTGGGATGCTAGCATCTTCTTAGGCAACTTTCAGAAAAAAAGATGATGAGGAGGTCATCCTCAAAGCCCAGTTGAAGGCAGCAGGAAAAATGTGTGTGAGAAGGAGCACGGTCCACAGCCTCTTGTTCTCTCCTCCTAGTTTTCAGGGCTCTACATCCTGTCCTTCACCATCATCATGGTGGGCTTTATTCTGTACTGCTCCACCCCGACACGCACGGCAGAGCCGGCTGAAAGCAGCATGCCACCGGTCACCTGCATTGGGATCGACAACCTGGGGCTGAAGATTGAGGAGAACCTCCAGGAGGCCCACACTACAGTCTTGTAGCTGGAGAAGAAGGCACACACAGGGGCACCGGAGGCTTCTCGGGAAACTGGGAGCCTCCACTGGGGAAAAGCAGAGCCCATTGACTACTCAGAGGACACTGGAAAAATGATCAGACTCTGCCGCATTGGATTGGATCCAGTGGTTAGATTTTAGAAAGAAAACACAAAGCAATGAGTTATAAGCAGACATAGCAAACTAGAGAAGAACCCAAGGCTAGGATTGTTTCCATGTGTTTGAGGACCGATAACCTGTTAGTTAGGGAGACGAGGTATGGGCGGGCCCCACACTGGGGAAGAGGAGGCCTGGGAGCCTTCAGCTCACGGATGAAGCTAGTGACTGATGGCATATGGTGGGGGAAGCATAGAAGCTGGTGTCCAATAAACCCAGTTGTTAAATGTAGACACTACACTACTTCTTTGTAATGTGCCATGAGATTTTTATGATACTTCAAAGTGTTACTATGCAGTAGCCTGATAATATCAACCATCAGTATGCCACTTTGAGAAAACTCTGGGTGTATTATTATTATTACTATTTTGTTAAAAATATAATAAAGAAACTGGGAGTAAGTGTTCATATTATTAAAATATTTTGAATTCATGGAAATACATTCACTGGGTGGTTTCTTGGATTAACTGTTTGCCCTTGTGGATTTTAAATGTCTCAATATAGTCAAGATTTCTTTATATCCAATTTTTCAGACTCATGTCTTCTGTAAGGTAAGGCAAACCTATCTGGGGGGGCCCTGCTGGGATGGAGGGGAATTCAGAGTGTTGCTGGAATAAACATTTTTCAATCCTAATTTACCAGAATGGGTGTTTTACTTTTTCGAGTGAAATTATCTTTCATTCCTTGCAACCAATTAAAATTGCCTTTTCAATTGGTTGGTTATCACTCTCTACCATTAATGACTGTCTATGACAGAAAAAGTTCATGTTAAAATGTTTGACCTTTTGAGGAAGACTTTCAGTTTGTTTAGCACACTGATGATTTTTTTAAAAAATATTTTAAGAATAAACCTGTATATGTTGTGGTAGAGCTGAAGAAGGGAATCTCGGGTGACAAAGTCTCATGTGTCCTTCAAGGCTCAGCTCAAATACCACTTATCTCTGAAGCTTCTCTCAGGCTTCCCTCCTCTGGGCTCCCGTGGTCCCCGTCCTTATCTCACTTTCACTTTCAGCACTGGTGGAAGTGCTTGTGGTTTACCTGCCCCTCCTCACCACAGGTTGAGCTCTTCCAGGTTAACTGTTGCCTTTTTTCATCCTTCTAGCCCTTTGATCATTTTATCTCTTGGGGATTATTAAATAAACATTTGATTTTGGTCCTAATTCAGAGCATTTAATGAGAAGTTGACCTGAAGTAAGGCCTTTTATGCACAAGCATATAGTTAGCAAGTTATCCTAATCCACTCTGCTCTTTTCCATCCATCCACTTAATCCTATCATCTTCCCCCTTTCCTCAGGAGAGGGCAAAGGGAGTTCGAACCCAGGAATTCCATGTTAAAAGTCAGAATTCAGTATCCCAAAGAAGCAGAACTATGAATAACAGCCATTAAATAACAGTACTGCAGGGCTGTGCATCCTGGCTTAAATGCATTTGTGAGGCCTGGAAGTTTGACCAGTCTCTGTAATGCAACTCATGGGAAAATATATCTCAAACATCTGGCTTGCCGACGAGCTTTTGAAACACATTCTTAAGTTGAGAACCGCCTGTCAGTCTTTTTTTTTTTAGTCTTTTAGAACAATATTGATTTTTCCATATTTTTTGTAGATAATCATACCATTTAAAAAACAAACAAAAACCTACTGAATAGTATAATAAAGATGCTACATTGTTCCTAATTGTTGTATAGTGTGTAATAAATTTTGCAACTAGACTGGCAACACTGTAGGAAGAGGGGGCTTTGCTGATGCCATTTTCACTATTTGTATTTTGAAACTAGGCTCCCTTTTGTGGAAAGGCAGTTACATTTCTTACTTTTCTGATAGCAGCCACTCCTAGAATTGATAGGTATTGTCTGGAGTTTCCAGCAGGTGGCGCTTTAACAACTGTGACAACCAAAAGAAGTGTAACATAATTGTCTTTCATTTTATAGCACCTCCATAGTGTCCCTTTAAATCAAAGTGTATAAGTACTGTGTTTTTTAAAGAGGGTATTATGACATCTGATTAACAGTTGAAGAAGCTGGGCCTCAGAAGAGTTGAAACACCCGTCTCCTCAGGTCACACTGAGCTGGGTGGCAAAGGTGAAAACCAAAGCAAGGATTTTAATCTTCATTGTAGCTAGCAGCTTAAAATCTGCACTGCTTCTCAAGACAGTGAATTCTAAGGGGGGTATTCCTTGGAACTGCTGAGCCAGCAAATACATTCCTTATGAGAGGAACTGTGAAGATTTTTGTGTAAAAGCTGGCTTGACATTGCAGTTTTCCCTGCAACTCTGGAGCCTGCCCTTTTAAGAAGCTGTCTACACTCATCTCTGTGAGAGCTTAAGTATGCCCAGTCACGCTTCTCTTTTCCATCAGAATTATGGTGATGTGCCATTTTCATCCACATTTAATCTCTTAGTATCTGGACATATCTTCAGCCCTCAAAAGATACCAGTAAATCAAGGAAAGTCAGCAGATAGCCACTTAGCTGATTAAAAGGCAAAGGATTTATGAGAAAATTAGGTAATGCTGAACATGCAGTTCTCCCATAGTCATATAAAGGGTGTTTTGAGAAGTCTGGCAAGATATAAATGGGTATCAGGGAAGTAAAGCCACTTCAGAAACACAAAATTTTACCTGCCCTTCTATGTATTAACTGGTAGGACATGATGTCCCAAAGTTTGTCGATGCATTTTATTCCTTGATTTAAATATTGTTCTCTTCTAACAATCTTGTTTTAAAATGCAGCACTTTTGGAGAATGAAATTTAGATTGAAATGGGGGAGAACTGAGACAAATAAAAACCTATATGTACGGCAATTTCAACAATTACTGGCTCCAACTAACTATAAACATGCAGTCAGATGTTTTCACATACTCATTGCGCACTCAAGCTATCACCATTCACAACCAGTCCCTGGGGAGGCCGTAGTCTGTACACAGGTGTGACACAGAGGACTTGCATGCTAGCAGCTGGAATTTCTGCAGGAAGCCCCCCCTTCTCCAATGTCTGGTGCTAACTTCTTTCTACGTGGTGGCTATGCTTTTCCATGCTCAGGGGAGACAATGTTGGAACTAAACTGTTGGCTAGCAGACAGCGTCATTCATCCATGCGATCAAAAATACATTTATCGAGCAACAGAGACAGGCCCTGTTCTAGTTTAAGGCACCATAAGGCTGGCAAAAGTTGGTTTGAGGTGTCAATATATTGGAAAACGGGGATTCTATTAAAATATTGGATTTGAGGTCTACCTATCCTGCCTTGTATTGCTAATATACCTAATTAACAATTCATTTGTGCGCATCCCTAAGACTGTCAGAAGGCTTAAAGAAATTAAGCAACTTTACCAAATTTGGACCCTCCTCTCTGACTCCAGAGTTTATACTCTTAGCCACCATGCTCTATTGCTACAGTAAAACAGTATCAATACCTGCCATTGTCTGTCACTGTGGAAATGGTAAAATCAGTAACATGGGAAGAAAAGAAAAAGGATTACCAAACTGCAAGGCATTGCTTTTAACATTTATAATAAAATCATTGTGCTTCAGAAAAATGCAGGTCTTATAGAACTAAGAGAATTGCAAGCCTTAAGCGTTGCTGTTTCGTTGCACCTTTGTGCATCCATTTGATAGGACTTGATCTGGTGGCACCCAAGCCTACCAGAGAATGTCTAGTCCCTGGGAATTTGAAAGTAAGTTCTGAGCTTTAGGTTTTGGCTACTTCCCAGACACAGGCCTGCTACCCAGGGAACCATTAGAAATGTCAGCAAGAATAACTAATGTGCTACAACATAAAACCCCAAGAGAGAGAGGAAGTTCTTAATCTAACATTTAAAAACCAGCCAACAAACAAATTAAAAAAACCCACCTTGGGTGAAATGGAGTTTGCAGGGGGGTTGGTGTCTGTGGGTGCTGAGCAGAGATCCCTCCTGGAGGAAACCTCAAGCCTTGTGATCACACTGTAGCCCAGCCTGGAGACTGAGAGCACAGTTGAAAGCAATCCTGACTCTACCTTCTTGCTGGTTGAGCCTGGGGCAGGTGACTTAGTTTGTGTCTCATTTTCTTCATCTGAAAAATGTGAGGATTAAGTGAGAGGATGTATGCCAAGTGCTGAGCACCACAAGGCACTGCCCACTGGGGTATACTCGGGGAGCACTATCCTCTGAGGGTGCTGGCACTGCCTCCCAATCCCGCAGTCACACTCACTTCATACACCTTGTCTATTTCAAGATTCATAATCTCACTACCTCCTTTGTTATTTTGAGACACTCAGCTTTTTCTGTTGACAGTGAAGGAGGAAGATCCAAAAAATAAAGGACAGAGTGACTTTTCATTATTAATGTGACAGATATAAACTGCTGTCTAAAATAGGGGCACAGTCCCATCGCTTATTTTATTAATGAATTACTGTAGGCCCCATGTTCCTTATTAGTGAGAAATAGTCTCTTTAGGGGTTCTCCCCTTCCTCTAAATTATTTGAAAACCTGAGGAGGCTTTAACAATTTAAAACGGTTGAGGGATGGTTTTGTCTGATTTTCATCCCCAAGTAGGGCATGCCCAAGCTGTTTCTGATGAATCAGCTTCTGCCATTTCATGTCCCAACAGTTGGTAGTATTGTGGGAAAGCTAGTCCTCCACAGCGTGACAGAGGATGCCGTTCCTTTCTGGGGTGAGGTCTCTGCTGGTTAGATCCTCACAGGGGTTGATGCGGACCTCTGACGGAGGGGAAATGCCCCAGACCTGGTGAAGTGTGGCAGGTGTGTTACAGTTTCTAATACTTAGCATTCTAATCTATATGCTCTCATTTCTTAAGGTGTCAGGGGGCCTAAGGCTCTCATACAGGGCTGGTTTAAGTGTCTGTTGCCCAGAACTACTGAAGTTCTTTCATGCCGGGGTCTGCACCTTTAGAGGTCAGTTTTTATTTTCAATCTTTAAAACAGGGACTCTTTTCTCCCCAGACTGCCAATCCTCCCAAGCAATGCAACCTTCAGTACTTTCGGTGCCGTGAGGGTAATTCACCTTTCTAGGGGAGATGCTCCAAGAGATTCCAGCGTGTCCGTACCGAATTCTGGGGGTAGTGACTATTTTCAATGGCTCTAAGGTATCCTATTCCCCTGCTAAGAGTGGCTGCTTTTAATGAATGTAGAGTAGTTTTCTGGTAACTTCCTTTCTGAAAAAGGGAAAAAAAACCCACAAATTGGTCATCTGGAAGGCCATTCCACCACATTAAATTTAGGGTGATTTACATTTAATAATTGACCATCAGGTTTGAAAAATATGACTATTTTTCTTTGAAAACAAAACAACTGGGAATCTTTTTTTCTGATGGGGATTAATAACTGTATATACCTTATTACCACAGCAATAAAAATTGTTGCTAACAGTGATATTTCAATTTTAGCCCAAAGAAAAAAATAGGTTTGTGATTTTATCACAGCAATAAAATTTATTTCCAACAATACAACACTACATTTTGTTTTATTATCTTTCTGTTTCATCTCTCTTGATGTGGTCAACGCCTTCCTCCCAGTCATTCTCCAGTCCTCATTAAGGACATTTTCCTTGGTTTAGTCTTTCCACACAACTTCATCCATCGCTTAGACGATCTGTGCCCATGTGGATGAATCATCTACACTCTAACCTCACAATTTCTTTACCTACTTAATGCCAACAACTGTCACTCGTATTGTCTCTAATGGTTACTCCCATATTACATCTGAATTTTATCACTTGGAAGGGCTCCAATTCTGAGCCTTAAATTCCCATATTCTATATTCTGAGCACAATCGTCACAGCCTCAAACCCAGCACACCTGATTTTCATGTGCTTCTGAATCCTTATTCTTTAAAATTATTTCAATTGTTTCCCTTCCTGAATGCTCTTTTCCTCTCTATCCTGCCTGGAGTCTGTGGCTGATTGCTTGGAGTCCTTCCATTTTCACCTACACCCATCATTTCTTTGCATCCACATCCTGCCCAGCAAAACCCCAATCCTGGATCAATGGTACGATACAGCTGAGAGATAACTTCCTTGGCTGAGAGTTACAAGCATGCCCCAACCTGACATTCCTTGCTATAATCTGGGCAGTCCTCAATGAGTTGAGTAATGTCCTCCCCAAATTCACATCCAACCAGTACCTCAGAATGTGATCTTACTTTGGAAATAGGGTTCTTTGCAGTTGTCATTAAAGTGAGATCATACTGGATTAGGGTGAGCCTTAAATGCCATGGCTGATGTCCTTATATGAAGGCCATGTGAAGACATACAGGGAAGAGGGCCTTGTGACAACGGTGGCAGAGACTGGGGTGATGCAGCTACAAACCAATGGACACCAAGGATTGCTAGCAACCACCAGAACCTAGGAAGAGGCAAGAAAGGATTCTTCCCTAGGGCCTTTGGAGGGAGCCTGGCCCTGTTGACAACTTGGTTTGGAACTTCTCAATTCCAGAACTATGAGAATAAATTTCTGTTATTGTAAGCCATCCAGTTTGTGATCATTTGTTATGGCAGCCCCAGGAAATTAATACATGTGCATAACAGCATTTCTGGTTTCACCAAGGAAGTGTATTTTGGAGAATCCCTAGGATGGAGTTTTTGGGTCACATTCTATCCAGGGTCTATGTGATACTGGACAAGATATTAGCAGTTTTGTAGGAAGCGTCCCTATCACATCCACTATATGCTGTGGTTCTTAGGCTTCTCTGGCATTGCTGGTGGTTCATTCTTCACTTTTCTATCCCCAAAGCTCCAGTCATCAACTTCCTTAGGAACGGGACACTAGGTAGATTCAAGGTCATTGCAGTAGCAGCTTTCCCTTCAGAAGTCCTGGATTTCCCCTCTGTAGGTCACCAGATCTTGGTCAAGATAATGAGCACATTCCCCAGGGGCTTCTGGAGCCCATTCTAGGACCACCATATGTGACACTTGTTCTGTGACTAAGGGGTGCCAAATCCTGCTTATTTTGCTTTCCTATTCTAAATTGTCCTGGTGATGGTAGATCCTTCACGATATGGCACTCCCTGCATTCCAACAGCTCCCTTTTCTTTTATCAAGTTTTAAATCACTGATGATTTCCAACTCCATTACATCCCAAATCAGCTGATTTGGGCAATTGATCTCAGTTTGTTTTCTTGTTTGGGAGAAGTCCAAGGCATGTTCAAGAATGTCAAGACTGGTGGACAAATGGATGATATCACCAGGTGCAGGAAGCAGCCCTACATTACCATACCTCCTAGCAATGAAAGAAATGATTCACCTGCCAAATGCATAATGTTGGGGATTGAATCCTTCCCCCCACAAAATGAGTGTTCAGGTCCCAACCCCTGGACTTGCAGGTGTGAACCCATTTCTAAATATGACCTTTGAATATGTTATTAGTTAAGCTGTGCCCAAACTAAAAGAGGGTGGCCTTAATCCCATATGGCTAAAGTCCTTATTTTCAAAAAAGGAAATTGGACATGGAAAGAGAAGCTAGGAGAAGCAGTGAGAGGCTGGAAACCAACAGAACCCAGAAGAGAAAGAAGATACAGCTATGTACCATGCCATGTGACAGAAAAGCCAAGAACCAAGGATCACTGGCAGCCAGCTCCAGAATACCACAGTCTTTGGAAGAGAAAGCATCGCTTTGCTGATGCCTTGATTTTGGACTTCTCCCAGCCTCAAAACCCTGAGCCAATCATGCGTTCCATTTTTAAGCCAACCCATAGTATGGTGTTTGTTTTAGCAGCTGGGAACTAAAACACGTAAGTAGCTGCATTCCTTTATTCAGGATGCCCTATTATACTTATGTTACTTCCCATCTCTGGCAGGCCAAGGACTGGTTCAAGAAGTTTGCTTGTAAGTAGCAGTTATATTTAGGTATAGCTGTCTAAGTGCACATGTACTGGGCCTCCCACTACATACATAGTCCCCTGCTGTGGAAGGCCCTGGAGCCCTTTGAGATAATGGAGGTATCAGTCCAGTGCCTTCTATTAACAATGTTTATTTCAGCTTTAATCATAATAGCAAAATATTGGAAACAACTCAAATGTCCATCAACAGAAGAATAGATGAACAAATTGTGGTATATACATACAATGGAATACCACTCAGCTATAAAAAGGAATGTACTGGGACCGCCTCGAAATTGAATAGTTATGAATTTTAAAGAACTTTGTCAAAAAGATGAAAAGACAGCCTACTCAATGGGAGAAAATATTTGGAAATCACATATCTGATAAGGGTTTGATGTCTAGAATATTAAAGAAATCTTACAACTTAACAATAAAAAGACAAATAACCCAATTAAAAAATGGGCAAAAGACATGAATAGACATTTTTCCAAAGAGGAAATGGCTAAAAAGCACATGAAAATATGCTCAACTTCACTAGCTTTTGGGGAAATGCAAATCAAAACCACAATGAGGTATCATTTCACGCCTACTAGAAAGGCCACTGATAAGCAAATAGGAAACTACAAGTGTTGGAGAGAACGTGGAGAAATAAGGACACACTCACAGCTGGTGGGGATGTAGAATGGTGCAGCTGCTCTGGAAGGCAGTTGGGCAGTGCCTCAGGAGCTGAATATAGAACTGCCGTACGATCTGGCAATCCCACAACTAGGTATGTAGCCAGAAGAAATGAAAGCAGGGATGCAAACAGATATTTGTACACTGATGTTCATAACAGCATTATTCACAATTGCCAAAAGACAGAAACAACCCAAGGATCCAACAACCAATAAACAAATAAACAAAATGTGGTATATACAGACAATGGAATATTATTCAGCAGTAAGAAGGAATGAAGTTCTGGAGCATGTGACAACATGGATGAACCCTGAGGACACAAAAGGACAAATTGTATGATCTCACTAATATGAACTAATCATAAGTAAACTCATCAAGTTAAAATCTAGAATATAGGTCATCAGGAGAGAGAACAAGGGTAGCGAATGGGGAGCAGATGCTTAATGTGTGCAGCATTTTTAACTAGGATGATTTAAAGTTTGGAAATGGATAGAGGTGATGGTAGCACACTAGGGTGAGTGTAATTAACAGCACTGAATTATGTGTGTGATTGTTGTTCAAAGGGGAAGTTTAGAGTCATGTATTCTCTCTAGAAGGCAAGCTAGAGGATAAAACATGGGACTGTGTAGCATAGTGAACCTGTGGTGGACAATGACTGTGATTAATAATACAAATATAAAAATGTTATTTCATCAACTAGAACAAATGTACATCACTATTACAAGGAGTTAGTAATAGAATAGTATATAGGAAAAAATGCATCCAGAGCAAACTATGGACTATAGTCAATAGTAATATTTTAATAGTTTTTCATCAACAGTAACAAATGTATCACACCAATGCTAAGGGTCAAAAATGGGGTGGGGAATAAGGGGTAGGGGATATTTTTGTTTTTGTTTTTGTTTTTGAGTAATGAAAATGCTCTAAAATTGATTGTGGTGGTGAATGTACAACTATTTGATGATACTGTGAGCCATTGATTGTATACTTTGGATGGACTGTATGGTATAAAAGCATATGTACCTCAATAAAACTGCTAAAAAAGGAATGCACTACTGATACATGTAATAACATGAATAAATATTAAAAATATGTTGAGCAAAAAAAGCCATACACATGATTCTATTTATATTAAGTTCAAAAAACAGGCAAAATGAATCTGTGGAGCTATAATCAAATAGTATTTGTCTCTGGGTAGTGGTTGTGGTAGTATATCATAAACTGCAAAGGGGTATGAGGGAAATCTCATGTGTGATGGAAATATTCTATATCTTCACCTGGATATTGGTTACATGGATGTCCAGTGGCCTTTTCCCACTCATTGACTCCTTTTATTCAAACTTATTCCATCTTGCATGTTTTCTGTTCCACAAGACCCACCCAGATTTCACCTTCCCAGGATGGGCAATCATAGTGCGTAGTGAAGCAGGTGTGGGACACAAAATATGGTATGCCAGTTGGGATATATTATGTCCCCCAGAAAAGCCATATTCCTTAATGCAATCTTGTGGGGGCAGACTGATTAGTCTGTTGATTCGGGTGGAACTTCTGACTGAATTATTTCCATGGAGTTGTGGACCCCACCCATTCAGGGTGGATCTTCATTTAGTTCACTGAAGTATTTAAGAGAAAACCTAAGAGCTGACCCAGACCCAGATGCTTACTGATGCTGAATGATGCTTGGAGATGCAGACAGCAGGACATTTTGAGTTGCTAGCCCGGAGTTTGCCTTGGAGAAGCTAAGAGAGGACCTCAAGTCACTTAGAGAGAAATGCTCTGGGAGAAAGAATCAAGGACGCAAAGGAGCTGAGAGAGAGGAGCTAAGACAGATGCCCAGAGACATTTTGGAGAAAGCCATTTTGAAACACAACGCAGGAGCAAAGGACCAGCAGATACCAGCCATGTGCCTTCCCAGCTGACAGAGGTATTCCGGATGACATTGGCTGTTTTTCAGTGAAGAATCCTCTTACTGATGCCTTAGTTTGGACACTTTAATGGCCACAGAGCTGTAAATTTGTAGCCTAATAAATCCCCTTTATAAAAGCCAATCCATTTCTGGTATTTTTCATAATGGCAGCTTTAGCAAACTGGAACAGATGGCAGGGCTAGAAACATGTGGAAGGATTCTCCCGTACAGCCACCAAAAAAAGAACACAGTCCTGCCCACACCTTGGTTTTAGCCCAGTGAGAACCATTTCAGACTTCTGATCTCCAGAAAGTAAGATAATGAATTTCTATCATTTTGAATCATGAAGTTTGTAGTAATTTTTTACAGCAGCCATAGAAGACTAATACACTAATCGTTTGTGGTTAACATACACTTGTGTGTAGATGATTCCAGGGGTCAAGTGGAATGGGGCTATAGGCGGAGGGCTGGGAGTCAGGCAACCCAGATTCTAATCTCATCAACCAGTGGATAACCACGGGTAAGTGATTGCGTTCGAGTCTCTGGGTCCCAGATCCTCTTCTTTCATTTATTCGTCTGAAATGTTTGTTGAGCACGACCTTGTGCCCAGGGTTCTGATGGCATCAGGTAGAGAGGGAAGGGTCTGGCTTCAAAGTTAGTCAAAACTGTGTTAAAATTCTGGCTCTTTTATTTTCTCTCTTAAGTCTTGGGCAAGTTACTGAATTTCTCTGGGTCTCTACTTTATCTGCAAAATGTGAATATAATTGTGACTGCTACCCCATGGGGTTGTTTGGAGGATTAAATAGGACAATACATGTTAAGTTCTTAGAACAGGGCCTTGCATATAGCAAGTGCTCAACGCACTCAATTGTTTTATTTATTAGCCCTGTGACTTCAGATGAAGTTGTCACATAGCGATGGGCTTTTCCTTGGTTGTATTGCGGTTGTGTGCTAAGATGTATCTACCTCATAGATTCCTGTGAGGATTAAAGGATGGTGTCTCACACTTAGTAAACATTCAAAAATTTCTACCCATACTTGTGGATAATGAGGAGGGAATTTTTAGAAACTTAGAGGGGAATTGTGTAGTGGTTTGGTGTCCAGGCTATGGAATCCCATATCTTCTGTGTGACTTTTATTTAAACTGTTTGAACCTCAGTTTTCTTACCTCCATAGTTTCACCTCCAGGATTTTTAAAAGATTTAGAATGCAAAAGGCTCCACACAGTACATAACACATAGTAAACACTAATAAATGGAGGCTGATATTATGGGAAAGGGGCATTATCTGAATTTAGTGCTGTATTTTAAAGTCAAAAGAGTATGCTGTACATAATAGATACTCAATAAAAACCTGTTGAATGCATTTCAATTCAGAAAACAATCTTATGAATAAAGTTTGCACACAAATATGCACACGGCTCTACACATACGGAACTATTTGGTACATACCATTTTGTAATTTGCTATTTTCACTCAACAGAATGTCACAGACATCTTTCCAAGGCAGTGACTATTGATCTTTCTGTCTACTAGGTGAATAGTGTTACCTTGAACAGATATCCTAAGGCCTGGTAATTCAGGAAACTGGACACTAGATGGCACTGTTGAAATGAAAATTTTTGGAAAAAATACAGGCATTACATAGGAATAAGGTGCTCCTGAGACTTTGCTCAGCTGAATAATTAATATTTGGTAAAAGAACATTTCTCTGATTAACACTGTATTACTTGGGGGCTCCATATTCCCCTCGCTTGGGTTGCAAACATCAGCTCCTGGAATCAGAAGTGAGAGAGGTAGGCAGTAGATTGTGCCTAAAGATTTGGAAGGTTGCATTGACATTTGTCTTATTTTCCATCTGTGAAACTGAATACTTACCCTCAATGGAAGGAATAAACAACTTGCCACCTCTTTCACTACGCACAGCTCTCTTTTTGTCTCTCCCCCGCTCTCATGGCCTAGGCAGAGCAGATCCCCCTTCTCTCTCCAAATCTAGACTGATTCTTTGATGTCCAAAGAGGAGAGTTAGGAGTTAAGAGTCAGGAGAAAACAGTTCCCTCTCTGGTCCCAAGGTGTTCTGGGGGATAATGCTTCCCTCTGAGACTCTAAGTCCCAGAGACCTAGATCCAAGTCCCCCCAGAATTTATTTTCTCCACAGCAACTGTGGAGAGGTGGCTTTGTTCACACAGACTTTATGAAAAGCCACAGGGAACACTTATTCCGGGAGCTGACCCTTCTGGCTTTAACTGGAGAAAGTGGAGATGACTGTCCTGAACTCAGTGCCCGAATAGGGAGAGCTTGGGGAGATGGTTTGGGAAAGGCTGTTATTGAAGATTTAACACCAACGCAATCTAGCTCTTTCTGGTCCCAGGCAACCAGTAAGAGAGTGACCCAGGGCCTCAAATGAAACATTGTCAATTTGAGAGCATTCAATTCAATTTAATTCAACATAATTTGATACAACTATCAACTGTGGCTAGAGTATTAAAGGGAGTGAGACTTTGGCCCTGCCCTCAGGAGGTATAATTTAGAAGAGAGAAACACTTACTTACATAACTCTCACCTCTACTGTAGCCTATAAGCCCAGGGACTTGGTCTTGTTCACCACCTGTGATGGTTAGGTTCATGTGTCAACTTGCCAGGTGATGGAACCCAGGTGTCTGGTCAAGCAAGCACTGGCCTAACTGTTGCTGTGAGGACATTTGTGGCTGCTTGATAAACCAGAAGGCTGGTTTGTTAAATTATCAGTCAATTGGCTGCAGCTGTGACTGATTACATCAACTAAGGGTATGTCTTCCACAATGAGAGAATGCAGTCAGCTGGCTTTAATCCAATCAGTTGGAGATTTTTAAGCAAGACAGATAGAGGGCCTTGACTTCCTCAACTGACCAGCAAAGTGTTTCCTGAGGAGTTCGTCGAAGTTGCCAGTTTGCTGCCTGAGGAGTTCATTGAACATCTTCATTGGAGTTGCCAGTTTGCTGCCTGCTGTATGGAATTTGGACTCGTGGATACCCACAGTTGCGTGAGACACTTTTATAAATCTTATATTTATAGATATCTCTTGTTGATTCTGTTTCCCTAGAGAACCCTAACTAATACACACTCTATATCCAGTGCCCAGAACATAGCAGGAGCTCATTATTGTTACAATCTATGCAAGGCAGAATGTGATGACTGCTATCAAAGAGATAGAGAGTGATGTTGGAGTGAAGGGGGAGTGAAGGTAATGCCAACTAAAGGTGAAAAAGAAGTCTTGAGGGCAGGAAGTAATTGAGCAGAGCCTTGAGTGATGGGTAGAAGTTTGATTTGGCAGGGAGGAAACATGATAGGCAGGTGGAAGATAAACTAAAAAAAGATTAATAAATTCTAATAGCCTTCCTTTACAAATATTAACTCATTTAATGTTCACAACAACTCTTAGAGATGGGTGCTGAAATTATCCTCATTTAACAGATGAGGAAACTGAGGCACAGAAAGGTTGAGTAATGGTCCAAGGTCACAAACCATGAATGACAAGCCAGCATTCAAAGCCAGACAATCATTCTCTGGAGTCTGTGTTCTTAACCACTTAAGAACAAAAATGGTCACAGCTTGATTTTTTCTCTGTATCCAAGGCCTTGCAATGTGACTTTGCACCTCTGCCCATCAACAGATTGGGTCTGTTTTACTACCTCTTGAATCTGGACTGGTTTTATGACTTACTTTGGCCAACAACATGCAGTGGAGGCTACACTGTGCCAATTGCGAGCCTAGGTCTCAAGGGGCCACACTTGCTTTCTCTCTCACTGGAGACCCTGACAGCTGCTATGTGAACAAGCTCCCAGGCTAGCCTCCTGGTTGATAAGAGACTCGTGGCCCAGTTAACCCTTTGGCTCTAGCTGACAATAGCTGTTCCAGTTTGCTAATGCTGCCATTATGCAAAATACCAGAAATGGATTGGTTTTTATAAAGGGAGTTTATTTGGTTACAAATTTCCAGTTTAGAGGCCATGGAAATGTCCAAATTAAGGCATCAACACAAGTATACCTTCACCGAAGGAAGGCCAATAGCATCCGGAAAAACTCTGTTAGCTGGGAAGGCATGTGGGTGGCATCTGCTGATCCCAGGTTGTGTTCCAGCTCCTCTCTCAGCTCCTGTGCATTCTTCAAAATGTTGCTTTTGGGGCGTTTTGTCCTCTTTTGGCTTCTCTGGAGCAAACACTGGGCTAGCATCCCCAAAGTGTCAGCACAAGTCTGCTTTTAGCAGCTGTCTCCAAAATGTCTCTTTGAGCTGCTCTCCAAAATGTCAGTCTCAGCTGCTCTGAGGTCTTCTGTTTGTGAGCTCTTTTATAGGACTCCAGTGATTAAATCAAGACCTACCCTGAATGGGTGGATCTGCATCTCCACAGAAATAATCCAATCAAACATTTCACTCACAGTTGATTGAGTCACATCTCCGGAAGCACTCAATTAAAGGAATCCAACCTAATCAACAGTAATACTTCTGCTCCCACAAGATTGCATTAAAGAACGTAGCATTTTGGGGGACATAATACATCCAAACCGGCAGAGTAGCCAGTTCCCCAAACTGCCTAGCTGGGCCCAGCCAACCCACAAAATCATAAATTAAATAAATGGTGGTTGTTTTAAGGCAGTAAACTTTGGGGTAGTTTGTCACAGCAGCAAAAGCTAACTGATAGTTTATTATATTATTCTGCCTCTAAATTACTCTATTTGTGCTATGGGCAACACATATGATAGATGATTTTGCATGTTATCTCATTTATTTTTTACAGTTACTACATGAGAGGGGATAAAAAGGCAGGAATTTAATTAACTTGCCCAAGATTGAATTGCAGTTGGATGGAAGGAGCAGAATTAAAATTTATTAAGTTTCAAAAATCATAAGTCAAATGAGACATCAACAAGTGGTACTAAGGAACAGAAGCTGGTTCTGGTGCTACACAAGATGGTGAATTAGCAGGGGTGTTCTCTCTCTCTCCTAACCTAACCACAGAGTACAACAGAAATGAGAGGAAAGCACTGGGATCTGAAGTACCAAATCAACATTAATGAGAAATCCTTGTGGAGATGTAAAATGATTCTGACCTGGTGTGGGAAGGAAAGCCAAGCAGGCCAGAAGGCCAGACTCCGGTGGGTAGGTGGGAGCTTTTGAGATATGCTTTTTGTCATGGACATATTCCACTGGGTGCATCACTGATGGCTCAGTTGTAATACAGAACAGAAATGTAGCAGCTTCAGCCATGGCTTTAGGGTCAATAGGATTTATAGCAGGGTGGTGGGCTGCGGTAAGGAGCAGATAATAATAGTGAAGTCAGATAATTCAGTATTTGTGCATTCCCTACACTCTCCCATCTTCTCCACATTAAATGGTTGAATATTTACAATGCAAAAGAAAAGATCTTTAATTGGAGATATTTGAGTGTAGAGGCTTCTCCTGACATTGGGGTCAGGGTTACCTGGTGAAGATGGGGAAAAAGTACAAGACACCCTTCCCCACCAACTCCCCAGGAATGACATAAGCAAGGGTCTGAACCTTAGCTCCTCATGGTAGGTATTCATTACTAGGGGAAAATGAACTCACAGGCAAAAATATTGAGATATTGGAGGAGTCCAATCTGTTTGAGAAAAAGACTTCCACTCAAATGTTCTATACTAGAAGAATAAGAGTTAATGAAAAACACCCACCAAGATTTAAAAATAAGCTTAATAAATATCTTCAAAGGGATAGATTATATTGGTAATGAGAAGCAGAGACAAAAAAGTAATCAAGAAGAACCAAGTAGATATCCTGGGTATAAAAATTATGATAGTTGAAATATGGATTCAATAGATATGGAATTTAACAGAAGGAGCACAGATAGTTACTGAGTTGGAATATCAGGTTAAGAAACTCCCCCATAAGGCACAGAGTTAAGGCTCTGGCTTCAGTTTGCACCAAATCCTGGAGAGTTTGGGGAGAAGCAGATTCTCTGTCTCTCTCTCTCTCTCTCTCTCTCTCTCTTTCTCTCTCTCTGTCTCTCTCATTTCTATCTCCTCTCTTAGGTAAAAGGAAGCACACTATACACACTGTTCTGCACCTTGATTTTTCAATCAACAATATGCCTCTAGAGATTATTTCATAGCAGCAAATAAAGATGGCCCTCATTCCCTTTTGCAGTTGCAGAGTACTCCATTGTATAGATGTATCATAGTTTTTTCAAATGGTCCCTTACTGATGAATATTTGAATTATTTCCAGGCTTGTATTGCAATGAATAGCCTTGTTCATCACTATTTTTTAACATAGTAAAGGAGGTACTGGACAATGCTAAAATAAGAAAAAGTCATAAGAAATATAATAACTGAAAAGAAAGAGATAAAACCTAATCTATTTAACATGCAAATATATTATATCTATTCAAATATTCTGAAAAAATGCTGGATACAAGGTTAACTAATAAAAACCAACAATTTTCCTCTAAGTCAATAATAACAAACTTGAAAATAAAATAGGAATTAAGACAGTAGCAATAACAATTAATGGGAGCATGAATAATTACAGTATGGTAGATACAGACCAAAATATTCAGAATCTTTGAACTACTCACACAGGAATGGATAGATCTTAAAAATGTTGTTGACATGATAAAAGAAGAAACACTGAAATTGTATTAAGACTACATACACACAAGACCATAAATCTTATGAGAATATATGTTTATTTCAAGATATATTACAAAATACATAAGAATTGGTGGTGCTGGGATCAGGAATGAGGGAAAAAAAGAAACAAAGCCAACAGATAGGTCTTAAGTGAACTGATAATGATAATGTGTTAAGAATTAGGATTGTGCTTAATTTAACTCTTCAGCTAAGTTTAAAAAAAAAAACAACACCCTCATAAACAGGTGTCCCTGCAAATCCACAGGGACAAGGCTCTTCTTACACTGGGCAAGTGATGGTAACATAAATGGATCATTAGAAACCGTATGGCATGCTGAGAAGCTGTATGACAGATTTACCAAGCATGTACGCACTCTGTTGAAATAAATTCAACAATTTGTTAAATCAAGGCCTCTTGCACCCTAATCCAAATGACAGGTGTGGTGCTGGTGACATCTTGCTTTCTCCAGAGACCTAATCATGTGAAACTCACTGCACTTTTTCACGTGGGACCTGGCTTGCAAAATGTAGTGTTCCTCCGTTATCATATGGTGACTGTCACTCCTTGGGATTTAAACTGGGAAGCAACTGTCAGCTGAGGGAGCTCTGACCTTGAGTCACAAAGATTCATGGTTAGAATATTTCTGCCTACTGGAATATTCATCACAAACAACACCTCCTGTTGATGGAATTCACACCATGGCCCCTCTGGGTGATGGTGTTTAGAATTTGCAGAGTCCTAAAGAGGATTGAGTTTCAATTGGCTTACTCCATTTGACTAAAATAGTGGACCCTAGACACTGTGATCAAAACAAAGGTATCCAAGGGAACTAAATAACTGTGTTCCTTTGACTCATAAACTATTATTTTTAGGAGTGTATTAAACGTTCATCTTGTCCAATTCTCCATCTGATGCTGCAAGCTGCTTAGCCAAATTCCATTAATTAGTCATTTAATTATGATTGAACATCCTTGTTTGCAGAGCACATTACACCACTGATAGGGATTGTATTACCCTTTTCATGCATTAATGTATTTATTAATGTAAGGCATTGCCTTTATATTTGGGAAGGAATGTTTACCTCAGGGAATTCTGCCTACATTTCACTGGCCAAAATTGTATGCCCTGGTCACCCTGAGCTGCAAGATACAATGTTGGGTATTAAATTTTTTTTTAAATCTAGGCACATAGATCCTGCCAACCCAAATTGGGACTCCATTAATAAGGAAGGGGGAGTTTGGATATTGGATAAGAATTTTTTTTTTTCCCACAGAATATCTTTCCATTTATTTATATCCCTTTTAGATTTTTTTGTTAAAGTTTAGTTTTTTTTTCTCTCTCTAAATATACTGTCATTCTTTTTAAGGTTAACTCCTTAATATCATTATCACTGGCATTGTCAATACTCTGTTACTTTTCATTATATTTTCTAGTTTCTCATTGTGTAGGGGGAGCCTATATATTTCATTTTGTAGTTGATATTCTTGTTGGCAATCTTGCTGACCTCTCGTTAGTTTCTAATTCTTGGGTTACTGATTTCTACATAGGTGATCGTATCATCTGAAAATAATGACTGTTTATGATTCTTCTTCTTTAATCCTCATATCCCTTTTTTTTCTTTTTATTTAGTTGGCCAAAAAATAGTTATGACACACATTAAAAAAAAAGCATCCAAATTTCCTCCTTGGATGGAGCAAGGAAGGTTTTAAGAGTTCACCTTTAGGAACTAGCAATAGAGAGCAATTAAGGAAGGGGGAACAATAATCCAAGAAGAACAGATAAGCTATTTAACGTTCTGGGGATGCCCAGGAATGACTATGGTCTGTTAATTTCTGATGGATGTAGTAGGAGCAAGTTCACAGAAATGTTGCTGTATTAGGTAACTTTCTTGGGGTAAAGTAGGAACATGTTGGAAGTTAAGCAGTTATCTTAGGTTAGTTGTCTTTTTCTTACTCCCTTGTTACGGTCTCTTTGAAATGTTCTTTTATTGTATGTTTGTTTTCTTTTTAACTTTTTTATCATACAGTTGATTTAAAAAAGAAGGGAAAGTTAAAAAAAAAAAAAAAAAAAAGAAAAACAAGGAAAAAAAAAGATATAGTGCTCCCTTGAGGAGCCTGTGGAGAATGCAGGGGTATTGGCCTACCCCACCTCCATGGTTGCTAACATGACCACAGACATAGGGGACTGGTGGTTTGATGGGTTGAGCCCTCTACCACAGGTTTTACCCTTGGGAAGACAGTTGCTGCAAAGGAGAGGCTAGGCCTCCCTATGGTTGTGCCTAAGAGCCTCCTCCCGAATGCCTCTTTGTTGCTCGGATGTGGCCCTGTCTCTCTAGCTAAGCCAACTTGAAAGGTGAAATCACTGCCCTCCCCCCTACGTGGGATCAGACACCCAGGGGAGTGAATCTCCCTGGCAACGTAGAATATGACTCCCGGGGAGGAATGTAGACCCGGCATCGTGGGATGGAGAACATCTTCTTGACCAAAAGGGGGATGTGAAAGGAAATGAAATAAGCTTCAGTGGCAGAGAGAATCCAAAAGGAGCCGAGAGGTCACTCTGGTGGGCACTCTTACGCACACTTTAGACAACCCTTCTTAGGTTCTAAAGAATTGGGGTAGCTGGTGGTGGATACCTGAAACTATCAAACTACAACCCAGAACCCATGAATCTCGAAGACAGTTGTATAAAAATGCAGCTTATGAGGGGTGACAATGGGATTGGGAAAGCCATAAGGACCACACTCCACTTTGTCTAGTTTATGGATGGATGAGTAGAAAAATAGGGGAAGGAAACAAACAGACAAAGGTACCCAGTGTTCTTTTTTACTTCAATTGCTCTTTTTCACTCTATTATTCTTGTTATTCTTGTGTGTGTGCTAATGAAGGTGTCAGGGATTGATTTGGGTGATGAATGTACAACTATGTAATGGTACTGTGAACAATCGAAAGTACGATTTGTTTTGTAGGACTGCGTGGTATGTGAATATATCTCAATAAAATGAAGATTAAAAAAAAAAAAAAAAAAGAATTCACCTTTAGCAAATGAAGAAAGTTTTCTTATATTCCTAGTTCTGGGAGCCTTTAATAAATTTAACCAGAAATTGGATTGAACTTTGTCAAATGCTTTCTTTGACTTTTTATTTTGTAATAGTTTCAAACTCATAGAAAAGTTGCATCAATGGTCCAAGGAGAGAAATGCACTGTTTCACGAGCTCCTGCTTAGAACACCAATTGTTTTTACCACGGTATTACTCTCAACAGGACAGGCAAAAATAGCTTCAATCAGTTGTGTGGTATATAGTAAGTGTTTAAGAAATGTTTGTCTTTTTTTTTAACCAAACCAGATAAGAATTTGTTTGAGGAATTCAAATCATGAGGAATTCAAATGAAGACATGATTCCTTCATCTAAGAAGTATTTATTACTTAGGGATAATAATAAAAGGGAGGGGAGCTGCTTTAGGTAAGAATAAGAATAATTCATATTGCTGAAGGTAGTGAGAGAACTTGCAGATGAGATGCCTAAATGTTGACATTCGAGGAATACTGATGAATGAAAGAAGGGAGCAGCTCCTTAGAGGTTCCACTTGGGGTAGGTGGGCATCGGGTCACAAAGGACACTAATGTTCTAACCAGTAGTTGTAGAATAAGGACCCTTTACAAAACGTAATGGTGACATGCAGGGGAAAGCAAAGCAATGAATTCAAGCAATTAAGATCTCCATGCAGCTGTGAACTTTGGTTCTGCCACAGTTTTCCCATCTGTGTTGACTGGGTCTTTCACAGTCTCCCACAAGACTGGAGATTTGTTTGGAACATTCTGCTTGCAAATATTCTGTCACTTTGTCAGACCTGGGTCAGATCAAGTTCCACTTGGGGGTTCAATATAGATCAGTAAATCTCTAAGCCTACTCCTTTGTACAAGAATTAATGACAATGAAGAGGCTTGTGCCAAGGGGGAGGCAAAGAGTGGCGGGAAATAGTGCCAGAATGTCCAGATCTCATCATCATACAAACCTTTGTGTGGCAGCTTAATTTAGACAGGTTCCCAGAGTATAAATAGATAGGAGACTTATCTGGGGAAGGCCTCTGGAGAGAGGCTACTGTGAAAACAAGAAGCATTCATAGTTTTAAAAAAAGATGCCAGGGCTTCCTTCCCTTGTAACAGCTGACAGTATATTCCTAGCCCCTTCCTGGAACATACTCAAACAAAAGGTCACTCATCTACCATCTCTCCAAAGTCTTAGAGATTTCATAGGAGTGTCAGGGCTGGAAGGGACTTCAGAAATGACTTAATCTACCACTTCTTTATGAGGAATCTGAGCGTGTTAAGCTTGAGGTGGTTAAGGGGAAATAGTTGAAATTTAGATGTGAGATGTCAGACTCATTAAATATGTTTTGAAAATAATTTAGAGAAGAAATGGGCAAAGAATTATAAAATATTAAGCTATTTATTCATATTTTTAAAAAATTCTTTAAAAAGCCTGAAAAAGTTGAAGTCCCCTAAATTCCCCTCTGTTGTCTTATTCCTCTCCTTCCTTAGAGGTAACCAGTATCATGAATTTGGTATATATTCAGCCCATGCTTTTATCGTTTTGCTTTGCATATATGTATTACCAAAGCATATGGTAGAGGAGCTGAGGCGTAGCAGTATGACAACTGGGCATGTCACCAGACCACCTGGCTTCTAGCTCTACAATGAATTAAACCAGAGCCTCAGTTTCCTGATAATGTTATAAAGAATGAGCTGCACATGCTTCACAGGGCTGTTGGGTTTAGACTGGATAGGGGTGGAAGTGCTTTGTAAACTGAAAAATGACAGATAAAAGCAAAATATTACTGTTACTAATGTCTGTGGGCCGCAGTTTTTTAGGTGTAGAATAAGGGGGTTAGAACTAGGTAATGAAGGCCCCTTTCGGCTCTAAAATATCCTATGATTCTGTACCTGGGGCTTCAAACAGTGGCACTGGAATTAATCTCCTTCAAATCGGGAGGGGTAGGAGGTGGCCCCTGGCAATTGTAGACTCTGGGTAAGGCCACCTTCTGGAACAAGACATGATCACAAGGCAAATAAGACAGTCTTGCTCCTCCTCCCTCCCTTCTCCCTTTCTTTCCTTCTTTCTTTGTCTCCCTTCCTTCTTCCTCTCTTCCATTTACCAAATTTGCTGGAACACTCCCACCTTTCCTGGCTAACTTCTATTTATTCTTCAGCTCCTCTTTGTTTTTCTGGGAGTGCTCCTTGGGAGGCTTTTCCTGATTCCTTAAATTTTGGGTGAGGGGCCATTCTCATGGGCTCCTAGGGTGCCCTTACAGTCCCATCATTGCATGTATCACATTTATTTTAATTATGTGCAGCCTTTAATAGAATGTAAGCTTGGGGGCAGGGGGGTCATTGTCTTGGTCACTGTTGTATCCCCAGAGCCCCTCCCAGTGCCTGCAACAAAGCAGGTGCTTAAATACTGTGGATGAAGGAATAAATATACAGGCACTATGCTAAGCAACATGGATATGGAGATAAATAAGACTTGGAATTAAAAGTCTTGTAGGGAGGAAAGATATGCAACCAAGTAACTTCCATGCTTTGTGGCAAGAGCAAGCAACAAAAATCTGTTCCAAGTGCAGAACTATAGAGAGGAAGGAGTTCGAGTTGGTCAAAGAAAGCTCTACAAGAGACAGATGAACTGGATCCTGAAGAATGAGTAGGGAATGTGTCAATCTGAGAAAAGCAAAGAGCATACTAGACAAAAGAAAGAGCATATATATTCAATCATTTATTCAGCATAAATTTATTGAGCCTCTACTATGTGCTGAGGATGTAGCAGTGAACAGGGGAAATCCCTGCCTCATGGAATCTTACATTCTGCTGGTGGAAAGCATCAGTAAATCAGGGTAACTGGGGTAGGGGGGTTTGTAGGTGAATGAAAAACAGTGAACAGGCACCAGCTCACAAGGACATTGAACACCATACTAAGGTATTTGGACTTCACCCCTGTAGACAGCAGGGAGCTACTGAAGGCATTTAAGCAGGGAACAATAGAATATGTGTACTTTAGAACAACCATTCTGGTAGCTTTGTGAAGAAAGGAAGAGAGGGCTGGGTTTGGGGGCTGGATTAACTACTGCAAACAAAGGTTTTCTTGTCCCCGGAGCGGTAAAGTTACCAAGTAAAATAGAATATGAAAACCTCAGGCCATAAATCAACAAGAAGGCTAGCCCTATAATGCAGTGGTCAACTACCAAACTATGTGGGACTTCAGGAAAGTGCAGAGGCGGCCAAGGGACTTTCTCCTGGGACCAATTAAAAAGGCATTATTATTATTATTATCTTGTAGAGTAGCATAATTTAAGTAAACCTCTCACGTCCACCACATCATTTCATATGCATACCTACTCCACGTGAAGAAGCACCAATGGCACAGACTGAACTCTGTGTAGGCAAAGATTGGGTCATATTGGCCATTGTCTCCCCAGGACATAGCCCAAAGTGAGTACAAGTTAACCCTTCAGTGAAGGCATGAATTCAGACCGCTGATGTCAATATGTGTCATTTGATATTTTCCATTCCTTCTCCAGCTCCACACCCAGCATGAGAAGGGAGCATGTTTTAAGGTCCTGCCTTTGGCACCATTCACAATGACACATAAAATGCTCAAGACACTTAGAAGTTTGGGATCTGAATTCCTAACGGCTGTGTGTTCCCATGCACAAAGGGAGCACAACGCCTGCAGTGATCCCACCTTCTGTTCTGACTCATGCCACCCTGTGCCTCTGCAGCTCTACTGAGGATGTGGCCGTTTACTGCACATGAAGTCCTGTGAAATAGTTGGCATGCCTTTCTTTGATCCAAGAGAAGAGGTTCCTGGCTATTTTTTTTTTATGCCGTGGAAGATGTGAGGATTTGTATTTCTCAGAATTTTGATCAAAAGCACAGCCATTACATGAGAATGCCTTGAGCATGTCATCTAATTGCTCCCCAAGCGTCAACTGGGCCTCACCATCTGTTTCAGGCCCAATTTGATGAGAACTATATCTTTGGCTGAACACCTCTTGCAGGTGTCAAATGTTAATACTGCTATTTGCTAAGGGAAATAACAAAGGTAAAAAAAAATAAAAATGGAAAAATGAAAAAAAGAAAAAAGAAAAAGAAAAGCTTCTAAAGGAAGTCTCATAAATTAACAAACAACATTAGGCAGAGCTTTTACAGAGGGATTCAGTACAGAGAAACACAGGGTTACATGCAGGTAAAGACAAATAATTAAAGGGATTCATTTCAAAGCAGAACTGGACTCTCCATTCCCATCAAGTTTATTTAAAATTTATAAGAGGTTGTCAGTTTACCAAAAAATCATGCAGAAAATATAGGATTCCCACATACTTCCCATACACACAGTTTTCCCTATTATTAACACTTTGCATTTGTGTGGTAGCTTTGTTACAATTGGTAGACTAATGGAATCAAATTGGGAGTTCAGAAATAGACCTTCACATCTATGACTAATTGATTTTTGACAAGGGTGCCAGGTCCACTCAGTTGAAAAAGAATAGTCTTCAAAAATTGTGCTGGGAAAACTGGATATCCTATCTCACATAAATAAGCAAAAGAAAAAGTTGGGACCTCTGCCTCACACAGATAGGAAAATTAACTCAAAATGGACCAAGACCTAAAAATAAGAACCAGAACTATAAAACTCCTAGAAGAAAACATAGAGAAGCATTTTCAGGCTCTTTTGTTAGGCAGCAGTTTCTCACTCCTTACACCAAAAGCATAAGCAACAAAAGAAAAAACAATAGGTAAATGGGACCTCATCAATATTAAAAACATTTGTGCATGAAAGGACTTCATTATGAAAGTAAAAAGATGGTTCACAGAATGGGAGAAAATATTTGGAAACTACATATCTGGTAAGGGTTTAATATCCAGAATTTAAAAAGAAATCCTGCAACTCAACAACAAAAAGACAGCTCAATCAAAAAATGAGCAAAAGACTCGAGTAGACATTTGTCCACAGAAGATATGCAAATGAACAAAAAGCACAAGAAAAGATGCTCAACATCATTAGTCATTAGGGAAATGAAATAAAAATCCTCTAGAATGACAACTATTTAAAAAAATGAAAAAAAAAGTATAGGAGAGAATAAGCAGAAATAGGAACTGTGCTGGTTTGAATGTATTATGTCCCCCCAAACTCCATTATCTTTGATGTAATCTTGTGTGGGCAGATGTATCAGTGTTAATTAGATTGTAATTCTTTGAATGTTTCCATGGAGATGTGACCCAACCAACTGTGGGTGATGACTCTAGTTGGGTAATTTCCATGGAGGTGTGACCCCACCCATACAGGATGGGTCTGAATTAGTTCACTGGAGCACTATATAAACTCAGACAGAAGAAGCGAGCTTGCTACAGCCAAGAGGGACACTTTGAAGAATGCACAGGAGCTGCAGATGAGAGACAGTTTGAAGACAGCCGTTGAAAGCAGACTTTTGCTCTGGAGAAGCTAAGAGAGGAAAAATGTCCCAAGAGCAACCAAGAGTGACATTTTGAGGAACTGCAGCCTAGAGAGGAACGTCCTGGGAGAAAGCCATTTTGAAACCAGAACTTTGAAGCAGATGGCAGCCACCTGCCTTCTCAGCTAACAGAATTTTTCCGGACACCACTGGCATCCTCCAGTGAAGGTACCTGATTGCTGATGTGTTACCTTGGACACTTTATGGCCTTATGACTGTAACTGTGTAACCAAATAAACCCCCTTTTATAAAAGCCAATCCATCTCTGGTGTTTTGCATTCTGGCAGCATTAGCAAACTAGAACAGGAACACTCATTGTTTCTGGTGGGAATGTAAATTGGTGCAGCTGCTATGGAAAACAGTTTGGTGGTTTCTCAGAAAGTTAAGGATAGAAAATTACTGTATGACCTAGCAATCCTTCTAGAATTGAAAGCAGGACTCAAAAACAGATATTTGCAACCAATGTTCATAGAAGCATTATTCACAATTGCCAAAAGATGGAAGCAACCCTACTGTCTATCAACAGATGAATGGATAAGCAAAATGTGCTATATACATTCAATGGAGTATCATATGGCCACAAAAAGGAATGAGGTTCCAATACATGCAACAACATTGATGAATCTTGAAGACATCATGTTGAATGAAATAAGCCAGACACAAAAGGACAAATATTGTATGATTAAAAACTTATTACGAAGAATATTAGCAATTCTTAATTTTGTGTGGTAAAAAGGGTTTATTTTTAATATCTTAATTTTTAAATTTTCTAAAAAAATATCCACAACAAATTACATTGGTTGTTGCTCCACTTCTACAGCAGAGAAAATCATCCCTTTAAAATATATTATTTGCCAACCTAACAGACAGGTGTTAGACTGGCTCAGTGATGAGAAGCCTAGAATGTACTATTCTTAGATCAAGAAATCCTGAGGAGCTCAAGTTACTACAGTTCTTGTAAACATCACCATCTTTTCTCAGCTGAAACTGGTGAAGGATTAGAAAGTTTTATTTTTAAAACATTCACTTGCCCATGACTCCCCACAGTTGCACAGTTGTTATTTTACATTCATACATATAATCACTCAAGAAACTTTTATGGAGTGCCTGGTACAATAAAGTGTGCTGTATGACTAAGTGCTGAGCCTAGAGGGATGAGAAGTACAATCCTTGTCCTTAAGGAGGGCAGATGGATGAGAAAGTCAAGGTGGAGAAATCAGTAGTGAATAGGGTTAGGTAGATCTCATAGGTGCATCATTCAGCATTTAGGCCCCAGGAATGTGACACCTGAGTAACTTACTGTTGTTAACCGGGGAGATGGGTGGGTGGTATTGAGGGAAGGGAGGAAGGGTGTTCTAATCAAAGGGAATGGTATATCCATACACGGAGTCAAAGTTTGAGGAACTGTAAGTTTGGAATTGTTGGAGAGAAGGGAAGTGAGTTTAGAAGAGCTAGATCATTGTAGGGCCTTGTCTCTGCAGGCAAAGATTTTGAACTTAACCTACAGGGAATCATAGAATTAAGAAATAATATGCTTTTTATCTGGAGTGCAGAGATACCAATTTTTACTCCAACTCTAACCCAAAAATAATTGGTAGAAACCACGATATGCTGTGGTATCTGTACAAGGACACTGATGTGGTGGGGTCTTGGCTTGAGCCTAAGCTGTGTCGAGTGCTGCATTCTAAGGCATGCAATGTCTATGTACTCATGAGGCAGACCCGACAGAACTTGATTTGCACTGGGAACTTTGGCACCTCCCAAGAGAGAATTCATCCTAATAGAAGGAAAATTTGGTGTCACATCAAATCTTAGTGTTGGAAGAGAAGTGATTCTAAAATAACAAGGTTCCTATTACTTGCATATATCTCTTGACTGCATTTCCCCATGAATTTCTGGCTGAACATGAACACTCTGAAAAGACACTGGACTGAGAGCAAGCTAGCATTCCTTTAGTACTCCTCACGAAAGGGCTTAACATATAACAGCCTTCCCCATCCCTCCCATTTTGCTCCAGAAGTAAGTACAACTTTGATACCTGAGGGCTCCAATGGTCAAAATGGTCAAAAGAGTCCAATGGTCAAAAGCTGTACCCAGCAGAGGAGGCCGCACTTGTAGGAGTGGGCAGTAACCAAGAGATGCAGTGGCGGTGCTCGGCAGATGTGACTGTCCACTGAGGCAGTGGCAGGGCTGTGCACGGAGTGGTACTCATTGGGAGTGCAGGACCCAAGGCAAATGCCACAAGGCTGACAGGTAAGTGGCTGGTGAGTGCTGTAGCCTTTAGCAAAGAGGGAAAATAGGAGAAGAGGAAGCAAATGTTAACTGATTGGACTTTTGTTATCACATAAGAATACAACATTGGGAACATAGGTATAATTGGTGCCCTAGATGTTGGGGCCAGGGAGGGAGGAAGACACTTGTCTGTTCTCCACTGGCAAATGGTGTAAGACCCAGGGAAAGGGAAGTTAAGTAGAGTAGGCCTGAACTACCCCCTTCCAGATAAGCTGCCCAAATTCTCAGAATACTAGCCCCTGGCAACACCACATTCCCTCTTACTGTAAAAGTGTAAAAGGTTGGGTTAATCCCCAGGCTGTCGAACCAGTGCCCAGTTGCCCTCTAAGATAGCACATCCCTAATCCAAAAAGAAACCTAGCCTGTAGCCTGTGTCCAGCTAATCTTCTTCCACATTGCTGCCACTAGACACCTCAGTTTTCTTTTTAACTTCATAGAGAGCATAGATAGATATTCATGATTCTTCATGACTCTGTTCTCTTCGCTTTAAAGGCCAAAGGCTAAAGTCAGACAAACTCATTTACAGGGATCAACAAGCAATTTTTTCTTATCCTTATCATTCTTGCAGAAACTGTGATTGTGTTATTCTGACTGACAGATTCCCAAACAGAGAGTCACTGAAAAATACCCTTGATCAAATTCCCTAAGGAACAGAATGTTTCAAGTGGGCATATCTGGCTAGACTCTCCCTGAGCACAGTAATAGCACATCAAAAGACTGCTGAATTCTTAATTCCTATCAGAAAAATAACAAAGCCAATCTGAAATCTGTGAGTGTTTTGAGGGCAGATGGTATTAGCTGGGTAGTAAACACATTTTTGGCTTCTTCTCTTCCTCCCTCCCCCATAGCTATGTTTAATGTGCTGGGAGAAAACCATTTGCTTGCAGAATCTTATTATAGAGCAGAAATGTATTTGTTGCAGAGAAGCACAATTTAACTGGTTCCAAGTCCAAATGATGTTAACAGGTGTCATCTCACCAATCCAGGGTTCCAAATGGGTTATTTTAAACAGGAAGAACACATATTTTTCTAGTTTTTGCCTCCACCTGTTATTCAAGACTCCATTCTCCTGTAATGTTCCTCCCAGTTATTCCCAGCAATTTCAGAGGGAGCCTCTCAAGCACTCATGAACATGTACTGTCAGCTACCACTGAGCATCTGCCATTTGCTTTTTATCTCTAGCTCATCTCAGCTGCTGTCCGCCACTGAACCTTAATATAAACTGCAAGTATTTAAGTATTGGTGAGTACTGATGTGTCTGTCAGGCTCTGTGACACTTCTGAAGGCCACTACCTTACTCATTCCACGGGCATACCCAGGTCCTCAGGATGGCGCAGGTGAAGGGAGAATCTCTCTTTCAGTGTTACACACCATCAAGGTTATCAAGACATGGAGTTTTTACTCACAGCCCTCTCTCCTCCTGGGAGGTAGGATGGGTGGGTGGGTGAGTATGCACCTCTCAGACCTGACTGCAGAACAACTGAGGCAGGATCCTGCTGCTGTTCTCTGAAATCATGATCATGTCTGCATGGAAGCCAGGCTCAGTGACTGAGCGAGAGGCAGACCCATCCTTTGGAGTCCCTAGGACTTCTTTGATGGGGAACTTTGAGCTGAAATTTCCTTAAAGGAACTTTCCTTAGAACTGCGCTGCAGTCTAAGTGCTTCCTTCCTTTGTTCCTTCTTTCCTTCTTTTGGGGTCGGAACTGCATTGTGGTCTGATGGCTCACTCACTACCCTTCCACTCCCTCTATATTTTCTCTCACAGGTATTTCCCATAATACATTTTTCTTTTGCATTTAACCCCATTTTGGCCTCTGCTTCATGCAGGACCGGGACTAACACAGTGAAATTTATCTTTGTTATGTGCTAGAGAATGACTGAATCTTCCTCTCGATGAATAATGCTTTTTGTTGCTGGACCAAGTGTTCTTCTTGATTCACTTCCCTTCAGAGGAATTTTCTCTCCTAGGAGGTTTCTAGGCCCTCTATGAGTAGATGTGATGTTGACCTCCATTTCCTCCACTAATGCGTGCGAGATATTTTCAGACATGTCTGCATCTCAGTAGGGGAGTGATGGAGGCTCAAGCCTGGCCCCTTGCTATATAAATTTTTGAGCATCTGTTATGCTTCTTCACCAGTTCAACGAATAGCTAGAGAAACAAAAGAAATACAAGTAATTGGCCTTGCTTTTGAAAATAAAATTCAGTTAGTGAGATACAAGTGAACAATAAAACAGATAATAATCACTTATTTTTTTCAACTTATTTTTTTCAACAAGGATTTACTGACAACCTACCATGACTCAATATAAAATCAGAAGCTAAATTGTATGCCATTCATTTTTAAGTGCCATAAGTAATAGCAGAGGGCTCCAAAATGGGGGAAAAGAAGTCTCCTGGTGTGTAAAAAATAAAACAAAAAAAGAATTTCTATCTCCTTTCCTTTTTAACTCTTATTTTAGAATGTTTACTTTCGTGTACTCTAATGCATACACAACAAATTACATGTATTTGTTATGTATATACAGTATATTATATATAATATAACATATATGACATACAAATAAATGTTTTTCTGTTGGTGATCATGGTAATATTTTTAGTAAGGTGCGTAAGATTGGAAGCTGCTGGGCTAGAGGGTACTTTACTCATTGCACTGAATGCACTATGAGTAGTGGTTAGGAACACAGGACTGGGTCCAAAGACTTGGTTTAACTCTCAGCTCTGCTACCTACTAACTCTGAATTTTGTTAAGACATAACCTCTCTGGGGCTGAATTTTCCCCGCTGTGAAATGGGAATGTTTGTACCCCCTCACAGGGTTGTTATAGAGATTAAATAAGACACTGCATGTTTAGTAAATGCTATCTGATTTTGTTTTGATTATTATCATTTTAGCCTTTAAGTAACTTTTTTCTCATTCTTATGGAGAGCGACCAGACTCAATTCTGGTTGGTTGTCCATGATCTGCTACAACTTTAGTACTGTTCTCTATTCTTTGTAGGCAGCTGCTCCACTCGTTTCTTATCTCTGGAGAAAGAGATCTCTCCCACCCTGGGACTCTTACAGTCTTTCTTGATTTAATTCTGATGCCACTTCTCTCACATTGCCTTGTATCCTAACTGTGTACTTTTCTTAACTTTCTTCTCCGGAGGGCAACATTTTCTCCTAGGCCCTTAGTCTCCCATCTGCCTAGAATAATATTCTGTATTTAGTTCACTTGATACCAACTGAACAATTGCATGAGAAGTGGAGGTGGTGACTTTGCTTATCTGCAGGACACCTCTCCTGCCTGTATGACAATAGCTGGCCTACATCTAAGGGACACAAGGGTGGCAAGACAGAAAGCCAGGGAAGCCACCTTGCTTCAATTCCATACACACTCACCCCTCACACTTACACTCATCTCAGAGGATTTTTATACTAGGTGAAACTCAGTCCACTCTCCTTTGGTCATAAATGTAAAGAGAAGTTTTGCACTTGTCCGAGAGAAAGGAGTCCCTTGATATATTAAAAAAAAAAAAAAAAACTTTTATGAAAGAAAGAAAGGAAAGAACTAACACATTTACTGGACATCAGCACGGGCAGGTTCTGTGCTTGGCATGTATATATGTACACTATCAACGGAATCCTGATCATAAATGTTGATAAGAGTTGTTAGTATTCTCATTTTACAGATGAGGAATCTGAGACCCAGATTTAGTAAGTGGGAAATTCAGAATTTGGACACAGGTTTTTGTGACTCTGCTTTACCACACAGTCTCCAATGAAGGCAGTTTCTCCCAAAATGACTTGGACTAAAATGTCTGAATTGGTGGTTCTGTGTGGATCCCACCAGCGGCCACTAAAGCGTCTTCCTGACCTTTTCCTGGGCTTTCCCTGCGGCCAGAAGGGAGGAATTTATACGATCCTTGTGGCAACAATGTCATGGAGGGCGCTTCAAGAAGTAGGGCTTCTTCTTCCTCTGGGCTTGTCCTCATGTGTTTGGCATAGTGAGAGAGAATCAGAGAGCTGCTTGCTTCTTTCTCAGTGGCTGGATGTGAAGACATGAGGGTGAAAAGGGCACCATGATGATCGTATTCATTTGTGTGATGTGCTAAGTACTTATCGCCTTTTGTCAAGGCCTTGCGAAACTCTCCCATTGTGTCACAGATTTGTAGAATTAATGGACTGATATATAGTCTCCAAGTTTGTGTTCACAAGAGGTGGATGGAAGAGGGGAATAAATTTAAAAAGATGGTTTAGCTCCTAACAGTCATAAGAGCTCAGCATTGATTACCAAAGAGTATACTATTTTACACTTGAGACTATATAAGCTGAGCTAAATACCAATTAGATCTTCCATGTCAGTGTCAATGTGAATGTTGTTTTCTTGACATTTTTGGCCCTTGGCTAAATTGCAGATTAACCGGCATAGAAATAATGTCAAAAATTATTAACTATGTCCTCCTGCTGAAAGGCAGAACAGCACCTTGGAAGAAAGTTGATTTGGAATGAATGCTGTCATGAAATTCCTCACAGGAAGGAAAGTATCAGCAGAGTTAAGTGAGGTTAACTGTAAGGGATAAATTTGCTTTGGTACGGAGATTTGAAATCTTGTCATTATCAGCTTCTTACTGAGAGACAATAATCTTTTTTGTGTGTGTTTTTTGTTGTTGTTGTTTGTTTGTTTTCTTTATGGACCTGCCAATAATTAGGATTAAATTCTCCTTCAAGCCTTTGAATAGTTGTGACTTTGGGTGACTGGCATTTTTTTCTGAAGAGGATTAGGCCAAACTAATATCAAGCTGATTTCCAAGTGTAATCCCACTCTCCAGTTTCATCCCAGGAGAAATGGCTACTATATAGTTTCCAAAGGTACTATCTGGTTGTCAGGCATCACGGGAACTTGTCAACCTACTGGGCACAACAGCCCCTGGTACAATGTTGGATATGCTCAAAAGGAACAACCAGATGGAGAAACTGAACTGCCTTGTCATTCAAATTGACCAGTTCAACTAAATTGACACAATTGGCCAGCTGTTTTTGGTGATATGTTAACATTCTCCCATTGTATTTAATACTTAAAATATTGTAGAGCTAACTTGTATTCTGACATGTACAAAACAAATACTTGTCCTATAAACCCAACACCAACACATGGCATATATGAAGGATTTGCGTCTGTATGGATCAAAAAAGAGAAAGGCTTTTTCAAGAATCAGAATTTCTTTACCAAAAATTTCTTTGGAATTTGAGATTGTGGTTATATGCCCCAATCATCTGAATAAAAAGTAATATAAAGTCCCTTTTTTTCTTTTGGATAGTGAGATTAAAGGTAATTAATTTTTTTCTTATATAATTTGCATATTTTCAAATTTTCTGCAGTAAATAAGTAATTTAACTTGGAAAAACAACTTTCAGTGGTTTAAAAAAGGGGGGAATGGGTATTGCTTGGTAACTAGGAAAACGTTCTTAGCATTTAAACAATCTGGCAAGGGCTTGGAGATGAAAGATTGAAATCTGAGTACATTCAAGGAGTTTGCCAGATGGAAACAAATAACTGCCAATGTTCAATTGTACTATAATTATTATACACTATCTGTCACTTCAGCAAGCTATCTTTTTACAAGGCAAGTGGTGACAGAATGCTGCATTAAGATTCTGCATCATTGGGTTTATGATGAAATGAAGAAATGGAATGGAAATTCTTTTAGTAATACCTTTGGGGTGTGTGGAAAAGTTTTGACTATGGGCACAACTATTTAACTTTATTTGTTTTTGCTTTCTGGGAACATATTATTTTGATTAATCCTAACTGGGAATTCCAAAGGGAGACGTACTCTATTTCCTATAAAGAAACTATCTGCTGAGCCAACACAATTGCAGGGGTCAGGTTTAAAGTGCTTAATTGATCTGCTTTCAAGTCCAATTAAACACTTTAGTGGTTCCATTTACCTCCAAACATCTAGTATGCTGATTAAAAACCTGTCTTAACAAGTCAATGTTTGTATTTGAAAGTTATGAAATTCTGTTTCCTTCAAATATGTTCTATAGTTCATGTTTTTCATTAATTTTGACCAGTTCTCCTTCTACTTCCAATCTAACCAAGTGACTGAGTTTTGCTGTATGAGTTTAGTGCTGTATTAGTTTACTGACTGATAAACATACCTTCCTCATATGCAAAACTTCATCGGCTTTCTCAGATGAAACTGTATATTAATGTGTAAATTTACAACCTACAGTCTTAGCTGCAAAGTTATGTGGAGCTGGTGACTGAGAGGAACATTTTCACTGCTTGGACTAAAGTCAGTTTGGAAGGAGCTAAAGCTGCCTTTTGAATTCTCGTATGTGTGCGTGCATGAATTGAAGCATGGGTCAGGAAGACAGAGATCGCTTTACATTTCAAGTAGTAAAGATATGAGTGGTGAAATGAAGTCACTTTTGCACACCCTCACATGCTGAGTAGGGGGAGCAGCCAAATGTACCGTCAATTTGTTATCAGTTTATCACTCTCTTGAGGTTTATAATGTTTTAAAGATATATTAGAGATATTCATGAACATGGAAAAGACAAATTGAAAACGCACATTAAATGCACCAAAGTCACCTTTGGAAACAGAAGTTGTTTTTATTTTTTTTTTAATTCAGTTTTATTGAGATATATTCACATACCATACAGTCATCCATGGTGTACAATCAACTGTTCACACTACCATACTATAGTTGTGCATTCATCTCCCCAATCTATTTTTGAACATTTTCCTTACACCAGAAAGAATCAGAATCAGAATAAAAATAAAAATAAAAAAAGAACACCCAAACCCCACCCCCCATCCCACCCTAAGTTTCATTTAGGCTTTATACATGGATAAAGGCAGTGCGATCCACAGGGTTTTCACAATCATAGTCACCCCTTGTAAGCTACATTGTTATATATCATCTTCAAGAGTCAAGGCTACTGGGTTGGAGTTTGGTAGTTTCAGGTATTTACTTCCAGCTATTCCAAAATATTAAAACCTAAAAAGTGTTATCTATATAGTGTGTAAGAATGTCCACCAGAGTGGCCTCTCGACTCCATTTGAAATCTCTCAGCCACTGAAGCTTTATTTCGTTTCATTTCGCATCCCCCTTTGGGTCAAGAAGATATCCTCAATTCCATGATGCTGGGTCCAGATTCATCCCCGGGAGTCATATCCTGCGTTGCCAGGAAGATTTACACCCCTGGGAGTCAGGTCCCACATAAGGGGGAGGGCAGTGAGATCACCTGCCAAGGTGGCTTAGTTAGAGAGAGAGAGGGCCACATCTGAGCAACAAAGAGGCACTCAGCGGGAGACTCTTAGGCACAATTGTAAACAGGTTAAGCCTCTCCTTGCAGCAACAAGCTTTACAGGGGCAAGCCCCAAGACAGATGGCTCGGCACATCAAGCTGTCAGTCCCCAGTGTTTGTGAGAATATCAGCAACAATCCAGGTGAGGAAGTCCAACAGCTCTGCATTCTCCCCCAGCTCTTCAGAGGGGCCCCGAATATATATTTTTATTCTCCACCCAAATGGAAACAAGGTTTTTCAAGTCCTTGTGGTAATACAAATTCACAGCCAAAGGAACAAGTGATAGTCAACATATATCTGTGTTCCCCTAAACACAAATAGCCTTGAGACTCCAGAGGCTGTTCCACTGAGATGGCTCAATGGTGACATCACACTGCCTGCCACCTGCCTTGGACTACTTTAAGCCCTGCCCTGAGCCGAGGAGTCGACAGCCCAGGAGGAGAGCAGGCATTGGAGAGAAGAGAGAGAAACCCTCCGCAGCCATGGTGCGTCCTTCACCCTTTTTGGGTAACAGCAGGATTTTTGTGTTTAGCATACATTGTGTGTGTTGTGTGTGTGTTGCAATTGCAAGGGAGAAAGACAGAGGAATGTTTATATTTCTTAACAAAATAGGCAATGCCTATTGCGCACAATTCTCAAGATGTAAAGTGAGTATTATTGATCCTTGTTTTCCTTTTTTTTCTCCTCGTGGTATACATTTACTCCCTTCTTATTTCCTTTTTTTTTAAATAAAATTTTATTTTCATAACATAGAAAAAGGGCTGTATTTCATCTTCTCAAAGTCTCCATTCAAAGAAAGTCAATGTCAAACTTCCTGCACAATTTATTCAGAGATTTTTTTGGTTTTTATTTCAACCACATGGCAGTCATTTGGGATCATATGATATGAACTTGACTTCAGAGAAGGTTTAAAATGGGGGCAAAACTGTCTTTGTGGATTAGCAGTAGAAAAATGGAAATTTGCTGAAATGAATTTCTGCCAAACCTGGTTCATTCTGACTGTAGGGTGTAAATGTGTGTAAAAGTGAAGTCTACTCCTTACAGTTAGCATTATGTGTTCAGTTGAATCGGATTCATTAGAAAGTGTCACATAAACTCTTGTGTTTTTATTCATTTAAAAAGATATATCCTTCCTTGCTTTTCTTTATACTTTTACCATCTATGTCTGCATCACTAACCAATATGATTAAATTCCCTGTTTTTGTCTTTGTATACATGGAATCCTTTTCTGTTTCTTTTAAATTCTTCTTTTGCCCACCACTTATGTTTGTGAGATCCTCCAATCTTGTGTGTAGCTGTAGTTTATATATTTTCTTTGCTCTACTGTATTTGATGCATGAGCTTACCAAAATTCATCATTTACTCTACTGTTAGTGGACATTTCAGTTGTTCCCAATTTGCGCTATTGTAAAATGTTGCTGTGATCATTCTCGTACATGTATTCTGGTACATGTTCTTAAGTTTCTAGGGTAGAAGTGAAATTGCTAGATAATAGGAAATGAGTATCTTTAAGTTTAATAAAAGATGCCATACTGTTTCCCAAAGTGGTTGAAAATTTATATTAACTTTGTTTAGCCAGCCCAGTTAATTGCAGTATGAACTCATTCTGGTAATCACTCCTACAGACAACCACAATTCTAACAGTTCGTTCCAGTCTGCCAGGTCTAGCTCTGCCTCTAACTTGCTATGCACCATTACGCAAGCAACTTAACCTCTCTCTAAGAGTCAGTTTCTCAAAGAGTGAAAAAAATAAAAATCTCAATACTTGCCTGAGTTGTTGTGAAGGCTATAGAATCATTGTGAAGGTCACATTAGCAGGACTGTGGAACAGCTTTCCTTAGCATTTCCTTGCATTCCGAGAATATTTCTTTTGGACCACTTCCAATGACTCTTTATTTAAAAGCTTATTCTAATAAGCAGATTTGGTAGGACAGTTATTTTGCCCTCTTTGAACTGGGTTGCTTTGATCATTATAATCACAGTCTCATATTTTCTGCATAGCTCTGTAATTCTTGAGAACTTACCCAAATAAGTAGGATGAACCAGGGTTTGATTTTATTCATGAATTCATAAGGAGGATTCTTACTTTGATTTTAATCCCTTTGCCTCAAGGGTCCTTACCTGGGCTCAGCGCTTTCCTGTTATCTTCTGCTCTTTTGTACATTCTCTCTTATTACTTTGTCCATTCATTTTCTTCTGTTAACTCTCTCCTCAAAGTGAGTCTTTGTAAAGATTTTCATTAGCAATCCACTAATTTTCTTCATATATAGGGCCAAAAGATGGATAAGAATTAAAAAGAAAATGAACCTTAAATCAGTCATCATTGGCCTTATTTTAAACCAAGATTCAACAATGTACTGGTTGGCACCATTGATTTGAACCTATGTGTTATAAACCAAAGATAACATTATTGAAAAATGATTATTCAGCTGATGCCTATAAAATTAATAATTTGGTCAATCAATAATACGGTAAATGCAGTTTCAGTCTTGCTAGATGGCTAAACAATACCATTCAGACCAAAAGCTTGTTAAGAACCTTCCACCCCCCCTCAGCAAACAAACCAAATACCCTTCCCCACTAAAGTTTTTCACTCCATGGTAAATTTTTTGCCCTCAATCTCTAAAATGTTATATTTCATCTTTAATTTATTTTGCATAAACAAAGTTACACCACCATTATAGAACATCACGGCAGGTAATAATTTGATTGACTGCATTGCATGTGTTCTAAAAGTATGATTTCTGTGGACACTGTCTGTACACACTATGAAGATACTATCCCTGCTCTTTGAAGTGTTACAATCTAGGCACATCCTGGACCAGACTAAAAATAGCTGGCACAAGCCCTTAGTGAAATAGCAGCACTCATGAGGTAAACACTTGCTCCTTCGACCCAGTGCTTGCTATGTGATGGCCTTTGGGTTGACCCCAATAGACTCTGTGCCTGAAGCAGAACTTGTAAGAGGCCAAGCAGCTGTTGAAGCTACTTTGTGCTTTCTCCAGGCTTAGATAAAGACCCATAGTAGCCCGAAACCCTGAGAGATTATGATACCCCACTGCTATATGTAGTTCAAAGCACAAAGACTACTTAACCATAACATTTTTCTCTGCTTTAGTGCCCCTGCTAACTGGTGCTTTAGGCTAGCAAAGCAAGCACACACATGCACACATAGAAATTGGAGAGAGAAAAATTTAGTATTTTGGGTTGTATTAAAATCATCAAAACAATCATCACAGGAAAAATCAGGACTATACTGGTCTTTTCGAAAGCAGAGAAGCCAGGCTTTCCTTTTCCAAATACTTCTATTTCTTTTGAGGAAAGAACTAGCATTGTCTTACAGTAATGCTCATTAATCTCATTATTATTATTTTTTAATACTCTCTGTTAGGAGTCGAAAACGAGCCAGAGGTCTTCTGCGGGCTCTCAGAAGTCTGCTCCAGATTCTCACCAGCCACCCGTGAGACTGGAGCGATCCACCCAGGATCTGTTTCTTAACTTCACCGTTGTCCTGATTACGGTTCTCCTCATGTGGCTCCTTGTGAGGTCCTACCAGTACTGAGAGGCCACGCCACACTCCCGGGATTGACTGCGAGGCTCCGGAGCTGCCTGCTGAATGCCCTGAGACCCCACTGCTGTCATGGGGTGCCTTCCTTGGTACCCCAGGCCACCTCTGACCTGCACTCACAATGTCTGAGGAGCCCCTGGTGGTGGGGCTGTGTGTTCTCCAAAGATGCTGCTCTCAACGGCTGCCGAGCGTTTGCCAGTGAGCGATAGATTCATTCCCCAATTGTACAGCAAATGTGTTAGACAAACCACAGGTTACAGTCAAACTGGATTCATGATGACGTAGAATTGTAACAAGCCCCTGATCTGTCTCACCACACCATCTCTAAATCAACCTGCCAGGAGAAAGAAATGTTAGAGGAAGTCTTTGTCTGCCCCTACAGCTATCATGTGAATAAAGATGTCAACCACAAAAACGACTTTTAGAATTTATTTTAGCTTTTACTCATGATGCTGCATTTGACCCTTGGCTGGGATTGAAGTGACAAATGCTATAGTATTTGTAGTGTTTGAGATGAGCCAAACGCTTCCATTACTGAGGATTTGAAACTAAATCAACAAAAAGTGTCACAGTTCAAACCATTCTGTTGGTTAAGTGCTCCTCAAACTTTCCTCCTAAACTAGCCTCAAGGTCAGAGGGAGAATAAATCCATTCCACTAGGAGGTCCGGGGCATAGCCTAAACTTGCAAGTCTTGTGTTTTATCTTTAAAATTCAGAAGAATTGTATTTTCTACTCTATAATATCTCTGTGCTTGTTTTAATATAATTATTTAAAATGACTTAACACTGAATAAAACTGGAAAATGAGTCATGTCTCTGAGAGTAGCATATTCCAGTTTTGTTACTGCCATTATGCAAATAAAGCTAGGAATCAGTGAACTATCATTTAATGAGCACCTCTCATTAAAGGTGTTCCTTGCTAAGAATTCGACTAATTGCTGAGACCTATGTGCCATTCTGGTAGTCAGTTTATGCAACCATGGATACTTTTTTAAAAAGCAGTGATGCCAAGTCTTACTCAGACCAATTAGATTAAATCTCAGAGGTAAAGCCCAAGCATCTGCTTCTCAAAAGTTCCTCTAGATGATTGTATAGTATAGCCAGGGTTGAATCTTTGATGCTGAGCAGTGCTTCTTCAACGCTGATGTGATGACCAGTCACCTGGAGGATTCATTTAAATGCAGATTCTGATCTAGTTCTGTTTCTTATTCAGTCTGGAGCAGGGCCTGAGCTCCTGCATTTTAAACTAGCTCCTAAGAGACCACACTTGGATTAGCCTGGGGACCTTTGCAAACCCACCTATGCTTGTGCCACATTCTTTGGAGTTTCTGATTTAATTGGTCTGGGGGTGGGGGTGGACCTGGGCATTAATGTTTTATTTGGAAGGACACCAGGTGATTCTAATGTGCTGATATAGTTAAAGAAAAAAGTGTTGCACTTTGAGAGGTTTCAGATAAAATTGGGAAATAGCAGTGGTTAGGCCCTAATATCCCTAATTTCAGAGTTAGACCACACTTGTGGTTGTGCCTCTTAATGACAGCATGCAGCAGCCCCACTCACTGGTGTTTGAGAAGGTGTGTGCGGTAGGTGGAGGGAGTGGGAAAATGGGCAGAAGGGATGACACAACACTCCTTTCAGACTTTGGACCATCTGATCTTCCACTGAGGTCCAAGTCCTACTGCCAACATTTACAACAGGGACCATTTACTGAATCTACTATATGTTAAATTCTTTCCTAGGCATTTTCCATACATTATGCCATTTAGTAAATGCGGGAACTGGGGATGACAGACGTCACTTACCAGTTGTAAGTGTAAAGCCAGGATGACAAATGTATCATCCTACTCTTAATAGGGAACTGCATACAAATCATGTTTCATTGAAGATCTCCAAACCATTTGCTTACTTAGTAAGTTTTTACCTGCACCTTCCTTAGCATTCTAAAATATCAGCCTGATTAGGTAAAGGTTATGGTTATAATTCTCTATGTAATTGCTCTGTGCTTGTCAGTCCTCCAGACTTTCTCTTCCTAACTTCCTGAGGATGGATCTACTGATGGGCCCATATGCAGATCAGGCCTTTCACATTATGGGCGGCCTTTGCAGGGTTAAGACATCCATTAGAAACTTCAGTCATGAGGCCAGGAATTATGTATTACTGTTTCCACATTCAGGACTGTTGGTCATTATGGCTAAATTCCAGCCTGACCCATATGTCTCCTTTTATGCATAACCTACCCTGGGATCTTGGATACCCTGAATCATCACAGTATTCTCTACTCCCCTCAATGTCAGCCCCACCCATTCAAATGCTGCCTGGTTCCCTCAAAGAGGTTGTTGGTCCTCCTCTAGAACCAGAGCTCTGAATTCTAGATGTTGAATGAAGGGCCAGCTCATGGGCTTGACTTGGCCCTAGCTTCTTTCTTTTTAGTTAGTTATTCATTTTTTCATTCAACAAGTACTTATTGTTAAACTCTATGTATCAGGCATTGTACTAGACACTGGGGACAAAATGACAAGTGAGACCAACAAGCCCCTGTCCTCATGGAGTATATGATTTAGTGAGGGAGACAGACAGATAAACAGGCAGTTACGAATGTGTGATAAGTTCTTCAGCAAGAGAAGGACAGAGTGTTTTTGGAGGAGATTCTAGCAGAAGGAATAGCATGGGTAAAGATCCAGAGGTCAGAGTGGATGACAAACTCAAGAAACTGAAAGTTTCAACATGGCCAGAGCACAGAGTGCCTCTCCAACCACTGGCAGTAGTTATGCCATATAAGGACAGCTCTCCTGGTTCCGACCACATCTCCCTGACTTCCAGGTTGAACACTTCAGGGATCCCTCACTGGCAAGCCTCATGCACAGGAAGGAACCTCCTGCCACCAACACTTGTCTAACCATGTCTGTGCTTACACAGTGCTAAGACACTGGATCTTGGACCACCTGGTCACCTCTGTCTATAAGTTCTCCCCACTTATTATCTCGCCCCATTGAGCGGTTGTCTTTTGGGTGATGTTCTCCTTTTCTTGCCACAAGCCCTAAGCTGCCAAGATCCCAGCATGTCTTAGAGCTAAGATGCCCACATTAAAATGCCCACCAACCATTTGAATTTTTAAAAAAAAAGATATCTTGCAGTGCTGGCTTAGGTTTTTCTTCCAGTCTTCTCTAAACTCACTACTAAATTGGACATCTTAAATAGCATCCTATTTTTATCTATTTTCTTCCACTGAAATAAATACACAAGCTTTTATCCACTTCTGGCAGCCCCAGCACTGAATCTGTTATCCCACTCCTCTTTCCAGGGCTGTCATATAGTTGACCCCATAAAGCATAAGAAATTATCTAGATAATTCATGTCCCAAGCCATGGCTCTAAGGGAAGAACCCCAAGGTACTCCAACCTGATCAGCTTCCCTCACCCCTTTTCCATCTTTACTTTCTTCCATGGACCTAGACAGCGCTGTGTGAAATTTTTCATAAAATGGTAATGCTTCTATTGTCCTCTATTTTAATTTGGGGCTATCAATCAATCTAGAAAGCATCTCAAGTGGGCAGCCTCTTTACCACTTCTAATATTTCCTTATCTTTAAACTGTCTCTTTCATTTCCCTGCTACACAGTTTATTCTGCCAAGCCATTCCTGCCTGCCCTCACAGCCAGCTGGCATACCATCTGTGCCATTTCTATATGGGATCCCCAGGGCCTTCCTTGGCACACAGGGTGTGTCTATCACTTTGAAATCCCACTACCCAGAATCCTATCCTGAATGCCTGGAGTATCCCAGAAAATAGTTAGTGACAAAACAAACCTAGCTTATTCTATTCCCTTTTTCTCTGAATACGCTGTCATTATCCTAGATGCATTTTTATCATTTTTCTGTTTCAGAATAAAAAAAATTTGAGCACAGAAGACCTTTCTTAGCTGATCCATGTCTACCTGTAGCTTCTCTTGCATTTACCTGTCCCATGCACCCCACTCCCACCCCTGATTTCTAACCATTTCCTACTATTTGTAGGTCTCAAATGTGCCATCGCTCTTATATGGCTGTGGGCTTGCACATCCTTTCTCTCTTCCTGGGCCTCCCTCCCTCTCATTCTTTTCCCTGGCTAACCACTAGTCACTTGTTAAGATTGCCATTAAATGCTGCTACCCCTTGGAAGTTATCCCCAGATAACTCCCTATCCTGGGTCTCATACTCAACATGTTCCCAATCCATCCTGTGTATGCCTTTATCACAGCAATTATTACATAGCATTGATTTGTTGTTGTGTCTCTCTGGTTTGTGTTTTTGAAGGAAGAGGACCCTTTCCAATGCTTAATTTTAGCCTCTAGTTGGTCTGTCATCATCATTTGATAAGTATTTGTTGAACACATCAATGAATGTTTGGCTGGCTATAAAAACCTCTGGAATAGATGTGTACCTATTTTTATGACTAAGTGCATGATCTGTGCTTACCACAGTGTAATAAAAAGGAGGTATGAGATCCATAGTTCTAGAAGTGCTATTACAGTAATGAGCAAACCAAACTTCTTTTCAAACTTAAGGCAGTTGAAACAGTTTTTCCCAAGGCAGTTTCCTCCTTCATGAAATATGCATGGTGCTTGCTTCTTTTGATCTGTCTCTGTCATCGCTCTGAACAATTTGATAATGTTTGTGAATGACTCATCAAAGCCCAATGTGTTGTGAGCACATTTGCACAGACAGGGCAATCTTGCAGAAATTTCCATTTTTCAAGTTGCATAAAGTCAGGTCAAATTTCATTTATAGACAGCATATTTAAACAAGCCTTATTGTACACCTCCTATACATAAGGGACTTTTATATTTAGTTTTCTTAGATCATGTGAAGGATTTATTTTATTAGTACCTTAAAACTGAGAAGACTGAGACTCAGAAAGGACAGGTGACCAGCCTCAAACCACAGAGCTAATGAGAGGATATGCTGAGAGTCAAATCCAGTTGTCTTTTAACTCTGAGAGCAGGCAGAGCACTTGCCAATCCCCACGGCTGCCCCTTCCCATGTAGGGGACTCTAGGACACAAAGTCATGTTCCCTGATCCTGACTGAAAGTGTGAAAGAGATGAGCTTTGCCAGAGGCCTCCAAGTAATTTCCCTTACTCAACAGCTCCAATCATACAGGAGGTGCAACTTGCACAACTCTGTTTTCTAGAGTTTGAAACAAGCCCTGGAATCATCTTTTCTTTGCCAGTCAACTGAGCAGTAGATAAGAAAAGAGATACTGATGATGATGAACTGTTTTCCAATGTGTCAGTGTTATCTATGGAGATTAAGTGGAAATGACAGCTGCATCTACAGCATTAGCTAGTTATATATACTTGCAGGAATTTGTCACATGGTAATTTTGTCTCCCTTCATTAGATCATCTTAAAATAAAGCACTGGGAAAAGGAGGGTCTTTGGATTCCCCAGACTATATTTGCTGTACCTCAGACAAGTTACTGCACTTTTGTGAGCCTGATTTCCTTAGCTATAAAATAGAGAGACTATGTTTATATTCTCTCATAGGATCACTCTGTTGCATTAGATAATATTTGCAAACTGCTCAGCACAGTCCTGGCAATTAGTAATTGCTCAATATATGGTAGTTAATATTTTTACAACATAAGTAAAGTGTTTACAATGCTTGGCACATGGTAGGCCCTAAAAATGTATTAGGATTGATGATGGAGAGATGGGAATGCTGCTGCTATTTCAGTACTGTCTTTTTTAGAGTGATGATAAAGCATTTCGTGAAATTGAGGATTTTTAACTTTTTAAGCAGGGAAGAGGGTTAGGGAGATTGCAGATTCCTTTATCCCTGAAGAGTACAGTGTATTTCTCATGACGCAAGGACTATGTGCATTACAATACCTAAAATACTTGTAAATGGCCGATTCTTAAGCCCACCCCAGACCTACTGAAAACGGAACTCTTAAGAGTGGATCTGGCTTGTTACCTTTCAAACCAGTTCCCTGGATGATTCTTATTACTCACTAATGTGTGAGAACGACTAATCTTCAATCAGCACACCAGCCCTCTGGATTTGCATTTCGAGTATTATCAACGATTTGCACCCTGGTTGGATTCTAGAAGTTCACACATTTCCACTTTCTCTGAGAGATAGCAGGAGTCTTACCCCCATCGCCTTGAACTACAAACTTGCATTCTTCTTCCCCACCTCTCCAGGGACAGCATTCCTTTCGTTTTTTACTCCTCATTCTTAGTTCTCACACCAGATCTGTAGATTTCTTCCAAACAAGTTTTTTTTTTTTCTTTTTAAACTTAGGTTATATCGTGTGTTAGATTGTATACAAGAGTTCTATTTTGACATATTTCCAAAGATCATGTTGAAACTATCTTTCAAATTTTAATAGCTGTAGAAACATTAAACATTAATAGATCTTTCCAAATTATGTCCCCCTTTGACCTTCACTTCCTCCCAGGCAGTCAGACGACACCTAAGCATGGAAAATCAACATAAAAGTCTTCACTTTAGACTGCAGGTTAAAAAAACACACAGAATTCTGTTACTTTCCCGCTGGGTAAAGTGAAAATGAGTTTTCTCAACTGCAATAATTCCCCCAGGGTATGCACGATGTGATATCTGTCTGGTGGTGGCGTTCACAGGCTCTAGCCAATACAGTCTGACCAGGATCTGACTGAGATTTGCTTCCCTTCCAGACACTTACCCACTTTATATTTACCTGACACCAGCCTCGAAAAGGCATGGAGGAAATAAAAATCTATTTTCAACACATTCTGTGTTTACCAATGATGACATACTTGATACCTACCACCCACACGCTCACCTGGCCCCACCAAGTCCTAAACTAATTTGTCTTCACAATAACAAAATTCTCAGATACTTAGAAATTTTGTGGTGATTATCCAATAATTCTGCATGAAAGCTGCTCCTGTCCTTTGCAGCAACGCCGCTGAGCTTTCCATCTTCATCCAGAATTGCAAGGCATTCATAGTTTCCTAAAATTGAATTGGAGATTTCTCTGGTGAGTGAAAGGGCTACACTTGGAATCAGGTGACACCCTTTTTGCAAGTCTCCCATCTCCACACCCACTCGAGATCTGTCAGAATGACAGACCACATTTACATACAGACCAACAGATACGTGGGAAACTGAACTTGTAAGATTTGATTTTGTCACATGTGAGAACACAACTAAATCTTGATTCTGGAAATAAGAGACAGCCATATTCAATTTGGAAGCCAGACGAGCTAAGATGCATTATGCATGATGCCACATGTCACTGACTTTAAGATGGTTCTGGAAAAGTTCATTTTGAATGTCACTTACGAAAATCATATCTCTGACATTTAATATTATCAATGATTAGTCTCTGAGCCATAAAGCATTCTGTTCCTGAGTGAGATGTGTATAGTGAAATATATTTCCCTTGGAAACCTCTGTTCTTGGTGTCATCTTCTCTTTTCCACTTTTTCCTGGAATTTTCAGTATCCCAAATATGCTTATTCTGATACCATAATGATTATTATGGTCAGCTGAGGTTTTACCTAATCTTCAAATTATTCTGCAAACAAAAAGGGCATTCTTCCTATTTATAATGAAAAGGTAATTCGAGTCCAATGCTTCAGACATAGCTGTACAAACAAATGGCCACTCATCTATGGAGATGAAGATGAAGGAATATTCTATTGTAGGAGAGGACGATGCATTAGTTCCTGACAGCAGGATATATACTTTGGTAAGCACTGCTTTTTATTTACAATTCAAAACTGGCAAATGTTCTCTTAATATTAGGTACCCAGATTTGAAAAAGGATACCAGAAGTTTTACCATCTGGGTGCTAATCAAAAAAGAACTCAGCCGTAAATTATGAGTCACCCTACACTACCATACTATTTAAATTACAATTGATTATAGCCTTTCATTATAATGTCTTACATTATATTTTCAGGGAAGAGACAATTTCCCTTTCCTTCCTTCAATTTTGTTTTGTGAATACGTTTCCCTTGGGCTGTTAAGAGTTCTGTGGGCTTTTTAGTTAAGTAAAATTAGGTCATAGACATGTTTATGAAATCATTGTCTCCCTGTACTTTAGATTTATGAGAAATTATTTTAAAATATATGTTCTGTTCTTTATTCATGAAATTGCATCTCATCTTTCCTTGTAATGGTATAATAAAATCTTGAACAGTACAAATGTTGCCATCTTTAGGCACAACACATAATACATTTGTTTCACTGCTACCTACATGAAGTACTGCAGAAAAAGGACAGAAAAAACATTTTTTTTTAATTAGTGAAGTGGTTGGTTTACAGAAATATCATGCAGAAAATACAGAGTTCCCATATACTCCCCTTCATGCATGCAGTTTTCCTTATTATTAACACTTTGCATTAGTGTGGTACCTTTGTTACAATTAATGAAACAATATTATTATAATTATACTATTAACTATAGTCCATAGTTTACATTAGGGTTCAAAGTTTGGGTTTTACAGTTCTATGATTTCTAAAAAATTTTTAGTTTGGTAACATATATACAACCTAAAATTTCCCCTTTTACCCACATTCAAATATATAATCCAATGGTGTTAATTACATTCACAGTGTTGTGCTATCATCATTACCCATTACCAAAAATTTCCTTCAACCCAAACTGAAACTCTGTACCAATTAAGCATTAACTCCCCATTCCCTACCCCACCCTGGCCCTTGGTAATCTGTGTTCTGGTTCTGGGTCTCTGAATTTGCATGCTCTAATAATTTCATATCAGTGAGATTATACAATATTTGTCCTTTTATATGTGACTTATGTCACTCAAAAGATCATCTTCAAGATTCATCCATGTTGTCGCATGTATCAGGCCATTATTCCTTTTTAAGGCTAAAGAAATTCCATTGCATGTATATACCATGCTTTATTTAGCCACTCATGCGTTGATGGATACTTTGGTTGCTTCCATGTTTCAGCAATTGTGAACGATGCCACTTGTCTTCCACGGCAGTTGCACCATTGTACAGTCCCATCAACAAGAACGAGTGTTCCTATTTCTCCACATCCTCTCCAATTCATTATTTTCTGTTTTTTCTTAATAGCAGCCATTCAAGTGGGTGTGAAATAGTATCTCATTGAGGTTTTGATTTGCATTTCCTTATGGCCAATGATGTTGAGCATCTTTTCGTGCGCTTATCAGCCATTTATAAATCTTTTTTTGTGGGAGAAATGTATATTCATGTCTTTTGCCCATTTTTAAATAGGGTTGTCTTTTTTGTTGTTGAGTTAGAGGATTTCTTTGTATATTCTGGTTATTATACTCTTATTGGATATGTGGTTTCCGAATATTTTCTCCCATTCTGTTGGTTGTCTTTTTGCTTTCATAATGAAATTCTTTGATGCACAAGTTTTAAATTTTTATGATGTCCCATTTATCTATTTTTTCTTTGTTGCTTTTGGTGTAAAGTCTAAGAAACCATGGCCTAACACAAGGTCTTGACAATGCTTTTTATGTTTTCTTTTAGGCATTTTATAATTTTGTTTCTTATATTTAAGTCTTTGAACCAATTTGAGTTAATTTTTGTATATGGTGTGAGGTATGGGTCCAACTTTGTTGAGGACTGAATCATGTCCACTACAAAAGGCACGTACAGGTCCCAATCCCTGGTTCTGTGGGTGTAAACTGATTTGTACATAGGATCTTTGAAGATGCTATTAGTTAAACTGTGCCCAAAGTGACAGAGGATGGGCCTTAAACCAATATGACTGAAATCCTTATAAGCAGAGCAAATCAGAAACAGGAGAAGCCATGGGGAGTAGCAAGAGGCTGGAAGTCAGTGGTACCCAGAGGAGAAAAGAGAACATTTCAATATGCATTGCCATATAATGGAAAAGCCAAGGAACCCCAAAGATTGCTGGCCAATCGGAAGATACTGACTCTGAAGGAAGCAAGCCTTCTAGTCTCTGAAACCATGAGTCAATAAATTCCTGCTCTTAAGGAATTTATGTATGGTATTTGTTTTAGTAGCCAGGATACTAGAACCTTCATTATTTTGCACAAGGATATCCAGTTTTCCAGCACCATTTGTTGAGACTATTGTTTCCCCATTGAATGGACGTGGGGTAGTAGATGTAAGGGTTTACTTCTGAACTCTCAATTTGATTCCTTTTGTCTATATGTCTGCCCTTGTGCCAGTACTATGGTGTTTTTTTTCAGTTTTTTATTTTTAATGCAATTTTATTGAAGTATATTCAAATACCATCAAATCACCCAAAATGTACAATCAGTTGTTCACAGTATCACCATATAGTTGTGCATTCATCACCACAATTTTTTGAACATTTTCATTACTCCAAGAATAAAAATAAAAGTTAAAAAGAACACCAAAAACTTCACACACTCCAGTATTCTGAGCTCAGCCGATTCCAAAAGACTCTGTTTTTATTTATTTATGTATCTGTTTTTCCTGTTGGCCCCTCCTCTATGCTGAGATAAACCTCTAGGTTCCTTTCTTGCTTGCTTGCTCCGGGTTTCTCTGTACTCATAGCTCAAATTAAGTAGTCCAAATTCGTTAATTAAAACTGCCATTAGAGCTTGGTTGAGCTACCTTCCCTTCCTCCTAGTAGACTGCTTCTTTTTCCCAAAGGGAAATCTTCCAACTCAGCCTGCCATGCTAGTGGGGGAGGGGCACCAGCTCCACACTTGGGGGAGTTTTACTTACAGTTCTGTGCTGCAGTCTCAGCCATTCCACCCATTCCAGACTAGTGTATGATGTTTGCCTGGTCACAGATGTCCCCTAACAGTTGTTTCAGACTATTTACTAGTTGTCCCGGGCTATATGCTAGTTGTTCCAGAGGACCAACTAAATTCAACACCTCCCTATGCTGCCATCTTGCCCTGCCTCACACGGTGTTTTGATTACTGTAGCTTTTTAATAAATTTTAAAATCAGGAAGTGTGAATCTTCCCACTTCTTCTTTTTCAGAATATTTTTGGCTTTTTTGGGGCCCTTTCCCTTCCATATAAACATAATGATTGGCTTTACCACTTCTACAGAGACGTCTACTAGAGTTTTGATTGGGATAATATTGAATCTGTAATCACTTTGGGTAGAATTAACACATTAATAATATTTAGTGTTCAATCCATGAACATGGGATATCCCTCCATTTATTTAGGTTTTCTTTGATTCCTTTTAACAATGTTTTGTAGTTTTCCATGTACAAGTTTCTTTGCATACTTGGTTAGGTTTATTCCTAATATTTGATTCTTTCAGTTGCTATCATAAATGGAATTTTTTTCTTAATTTCCTCTTTGGATAATTAATTACTAGTGTATAGAAATGTTACTGATTTTAGGGTGTTGGTCTTGTACTCTGCCACTTTGCTGAATTCATTTTTTAGGTCTAGTAGCTTTGTTGTAGATTTTTTCAGGATTTTCTCTATATAGGGTCATGTCATCTGCAAATAGGGAAAGTTTTACTTCTTCCTTTCATATTTGGATCGCTTTTATTTCTTTTTCTTGCCTAATAGCTTTGGCTAGAACTTCCAATACAATGTTGAATAACAAGAATGACAGTGGGCATCCTTGCCTTGTTTCTGATCTTAGAGGGAAAGCTTTCAGTCTTTCACCATCGAGTATAATGTTAGCTGTGTGTTTTTTTTTTTTTTTTTTCAAAATGCCCTTTACCATGTTGAGGAAGTTTCCCCTATTTCTAGTTTTCTAAGTGTTTTTACCAAGAAGTGGATTTTGTCAAATACCTTTTCTGCACTAACTGAGATGATTATGTGGGTTTTTTCCCTTGTTTTGTTAATGTGATGTACTACGTTAATTGATTTTCTTATGTTGAATCACCCTTGCATATCTGAGCTAAATCCCTCTTGATCATGGTATATAATTCATTTAATGTGCTTTTGGAATCTGTTTGTTAGTATTTTGTTGAGGATTTTTGCATCTATATTCATAAGGGATATTGGACTGTAATTTTCTTTTCTTGTGTTATCTTTATCTAGCTCTAGTATTAGGGTGATGTTGGCCTCACAGAATGAATTAGGGGGTGGTGGAATGAGTTAGGGAGTGCTCCTTCCTCTTCAATATTTTGGAAGAGTTTGAGCAAGATTGTTGCTAATTTTTCTTGGAATGTGTGTCAAGTTATCAGTGAAGCCAACTTCATGGCTTCACTTTGTTGGGAAACTTTTTATTATTGATTCAATCTCTTTACTTGTTACTGGTCTTTTGAGAGCTTCTATTTCATCTTAAGTTACAGAAGGTATTTTGTTTATTACTAGGGATTTATCAATTTCATCTAGATTATCTAAATTTTTGGCATACAATTGTCCATAGTATCCTCTTAGAAACCTTTTTATTTCTGTGGGTAGGTTGTAACATCACCCCTTCATTTCTGATTTTAGTTATTTGTGTCTTCTCTCTTTTTTTTTGTCAGTCCAGCTAAAGTTCATTGATTTTTATTGATATTTTACAAGAACCAATTTTTAGTTTCATTGATTCTCTCTTTTTATTCTCCATTTCATTTTTGCTCCACTCTCTGTTATTTCCTCCCTTCTGTCCATTTTGTGTTCAGTTTGCTCTTTGTTTTCTAGATCCTCCCACTCTGAAGTGAGGTTTGTTTTGTGATCTTTCTTCTTTTTTAAAGTAGGCTTTTAGAGCTATAAAATTCCTCTCAGTACTGCCTTTACTGCATCCTATAAGTTTTGGTATGTTGTGTTTTCATTTTCATTCACCTCAAGATATTTCCTAATTTCCTTTGTAATTTCTTCTTTGGCCCATTAGATGTTTGAGTGCATTGTTTAATTTCCACAAATTTGTGAATTTTCCAGTTCTCTTTCTGTTATTGATTTCTAGTTCATTCCATTGTGTTCAGAGAACATATATTGTATAATTGCAATATTTTAAAATTTCTTGAGACCTGTTTTATGGCCTGACATATTGTCTATCCTGGAGAATGACACATGTGAAGAATGTTTATTCTGCTGCTGCTAGATGAAGTGTTCAATATATGTCTGTTAGGTCTAATTGTTTTACAGTACTGTTTGAGTCTTCTATATCCTTATTGATCTTCTGTCTCATTGTTCTATACATCATTGGAAGTGGTGTATGAAGTTTCCTAATGTTAATTTAGAACTATCTATTTCTCCCTTTGTATCTGTCAACATTTGCTTCATATATTTTGGGGCTTTGCCATTAGGTACATATATATTTATAATTATTATATTTTCTTTTTGAAATGACCACTTTTATCAGTATATACAGATCTTCTTTGTCCCTCATAACAGTTTATGATATGAAATCTATTTTATCTGATATTTATATAGTTACCCCAGTTCTCTTTTGGTTACTATTTGCATGGAACATTTTTTCCCTATCCTTACACCTTCAACCTACTTGTGTCTTTGAATTTAAAGTGAGTTCCATGTAAATAGCAACAAGTTGCATCATGCTTTTATAACCATTCTGCCAATCCCTCTCTTTTGACTGTACATTTTAATCCATCTACTTTTTTTAAACTTTATTTATCGAATAATTAAACAAACAAAAAACCCCCCACATCATTTCAAACAAAACAAAGCAAAGGAGTAAGAAAAACAAATAAGGTAAAATAACTACATTGCTTCCAACATGTTCCTACCATATCCCAAGAAAATTAACAAACCATAATCAAACAAATGCATAACAAAAACCAAATAACCTAAAATAACTACACTGAAGCTAAATTTTTTAAATGCAATGCCTTTTTTTACTTTATCAAAAAATTAAAAATAAAACAAAAAAACAATTCAAGCAAAACAAAACAAAGGAATAGGAAAAACAAATAACCTAAAATAACTACATTGCTTCCAACATGTTCCTACCATTTCCAAGAAAATTTGTAAACCATAATCATTCCTGAGCATCCCCGTATCTTGATGTATTTTTATGAACAGAAGTTCTTGATGTTAAGTTAACCAATATATCATTTTATTTTATTTTCCTTTAACCCATCTACTTTTAAATAACTACTGATAATGTAGGACTGATTTATGCCATTTTGCTACATGGTCTTTGCATTATACTCCTCTCCCCCCTGTTTTTCTATTTTCATATTTATTGGATTTTTTTGTGGTGTATCATTTTGAATCCCATCTAATTTCTTTCTGTGTATATTTTTCAGATGTTTTTCTTTGTGGTTACCATGGGGCTTAAATTTCACACTCTAAAAGTATTAGCAATCATGTTTGATTTGATGCCAACTTAGCTTCAACAGCATAAACAAACACTGTTCTTATACCCCTCTGTCAGTTCACTTTTTTGTTGTACTTGTTACAATTTACATCTTTATACATTGTATTTCCCAGATGTTGATTTGTCATTACTTTTTATGTATTTGCATTTTAGAACCTGTAATAAATAAAAAGTGGAATTACAGACCAAGAAAAAAAAAAATCAATACTGGCATTTAAAATTGCCTATATGGTGACCTTTACAGGAGATCTTTATTTCTTTACGCTGCTTCGATCCTCTATCTAGCGTATTCCCCTTTCAGTCTGAAGAATTCTCTTTAGCATTGCTTATAGGGCAGTTCTAGTGGTAGTGAACTCTGCCAGCTTTTGTTTATCTGGAAATGTCCTAACCTCTCCCATGCTTTTGAAAGACAATCTCACCAGATATAAAATTCTTGGTTGGCAGTTATTTTCTTTCAGCACATTAATATTTTGTAGCACTGCCTCTTGACTCCATGGTTTCTGATGAGAAATCAGCACTTAATTGTATTGGGATTCCCCTATATATAACTCATTTGATTATCTCTTGCAGTTTTTAGAACTCTCTCCTTGTCCTTAGCATTTTACAGTTTGATTACTATGTGTCTGAGTGAGGCTTTCTTTGAGTTTACCCTGTTTGGGGTTTATTGAGATTCTTGAATGTGCATATTCACGTCTTTCAGTAAGTTTGGGAAGTTTTCTGCCATTATTTCTTTGAATATTCCTTCTGCCCCTTTCTCTCTTTCTTTTCTGTCTGGGACTCCTATAATGCATATATTGGTTCCCTTGGTTCTCCACCCCCCCTCCCCCTGCCAAGGTCTCTTAGGCTCTGCTCACTTTTCTTTTCTCTTTCTGCTCCTCAGCCAAAATAATGTCAATTGTCTTGTCTTTGGTTTTACTGAGTCTTTCTTCTGTCACCTACAATCTGCTGTTGAACCCAAGAAAAAGATGTTGTGGTCTTCAACCCCAGTATTTCTTTTTGGTTCCTCTTTAAAATTTCTATCACTTTATTGAAATTCTCATATTGCTCATTCTTCATTTTCTGGATATTTTTTAGTTCAGTCTCCCTGTTTTCCTTTATGTCTTTGAGTTTACTGACATTTTTTAAAAGTCTTTTTCTCGTGTGTCCAAAGTCTGGTCTTCTTCATTGATGGTTTCTGGATTTTTATCTGGTTTCTTTGAATGGATCATCATTTCCTGTTTCTTTTTTTTAATCCTGTAATCTTTTGTTTTACACTGTACCTTTTAATATTTTAAAGGGTTAACTCTGGGATTTAGTCCCTGTGCTATCTGTTCTTTAAGTTTTTATCCAGCTAGTGATGTGACAGGATTTCCTTGAGTGCCAGAATTAACAAAAACAAAGAAACCAGTGCAAAAATCACCTTTCATAATCTTGGTAAAAATTGGCTCTGTGTTAGCCGGTGATCTCCTTCAAAGTTTAGCCCTCCTATCAAGAAGATCAGCCTGTGGCAAAAGTGCAGGGTTCTCTTCATCTTTTCTGAGACTTTCTTTTCCTGGGCTTGAACTTGCTCATGGACTTAGGAATTCTCCTATTTGTAGGTCCAAATATCCCCTCTACTCTCTCCTACACAGACAACACCCCCCCCTTCTTGGGTGCTCTATTTGCTCTATTATTTTTCTTGAAGCTAGTAATCCTTTGCTCCAGGTTACTTTGATTTAATTGTTTCTTACACTGCTTTAGCTGTCTGTAAGCTGCTTTTGCCTGAGGGCATGTTCTGTATGCGCAAACCAGAGACAAGTGACCTGGTTCAGTCTTTCAGGCTGCCACATGATTGTTTGCCAGGAACCCACAATGAGAGTGCAAACCCACTCTGCATTGTGCTGTGAGGGGATGGGGAAGGGCTCACCACAGGTGTCATGAGCCTCTCCTATTACTTTTAAAGCTGCGTTTTCTTGATTCACATGCACATAATTACTGAAAGCCTTTAACTGTTTTCTGGAGTTTTGAGGAAGATGTCTTTCCCAGTTTTTGCTAGTTGTTCAAAGATTCTGTGGGAGAATGGCATCCTGGAGTATCTTACACTAATGTCTTGGTCAACCAGAACCCACAACCAAAAGGAATTTGATTATAATTCCCACAACTTTTAATCTAATTCTGACTAGTCTATTTACTAATTTTTCTTTATTTTAGGACCTACTTATATGAATTACTACCTATAAGCTTGTATAAACTTTGCTATATTACCTTTAGTCTTATCTCTTTTATCAACAAAACTTTCTTGATCTAATTTCATAACGTTTAGTTTTAATGATCTATGACTACAAAATGTTTGAGATTAAGTCCTCTGTGGCCATATATCTGTGATTAAAGTTCACGAAGATAAAGAGGGGAAGTGAGGAGAAAAGGCCTACTCTGAAGTTTTCTATTTTGATGCACTGAAACTCTTTGATTTATAGAAAATATAGAATCTTTTTAAATGAGGGCTTTACCTTGGATAGTGTTCAGTGATGGTATTTAAACTAGGCCATTTGATTTATATACAAGTTTTAATAGAGAGGCAGGAGAGAATGCTCCACAATAATTTGGGATAAATTTCAAGCACAGAGAGAAATCATCTCCATATTGCCAGGCCTCCCATAAGGTTTGTGGCATGTTCCAGTTAGAAGGGATTTCAAAGATACTTAGTTCAACAGTGAAATTTTATAAAGGGGAAACTGAGGGTTTGGAGAAGTTAAGCAACTTCCCATGATTTGTTACTAGCAATGCTGGGGTGAGGAGCCAGATCCCCTGATCTGATGTTTACGTCAACATTTTTCCCACTGGCAACTCTGACTAATTGGATTCCTCTACTAGGATTTGTTTTCACAACTCTCAGAAGGGAAAAAAAGAGACAAAATCTTGCTGTACCCAAATAGTATATCCCATTCCACACAAATACTACTAACTGTGTAAATGTGTGGCTCGCCCATGTCCAGGCTCCCAGTGCTAAGGGCTAGAGTATGCACGGGCTCTTCATCTGGATAGAGTCCAGGCAATTCTACTGAAGGTTCAACCTGCAAATAGTGCAGTTACTTGCAAAGGGTGTGCTCAGAGGTGCTGGAATAAGAAGCCTGCAGAGTTTTCAGAATCTTATGGCTATTTAATGATAAATACTTTAAGCATAATTAGGGCTGGAAATGGAAAGAAAAGAACTGAAATTTTATCTATGAAGAGGAATAAACAGCCCTCATGACCTCTGAGGTCTCCTACAATATCATTGGATAGATTCCCTGAGCACTTTCTTTACAACTCTCAGATGCTGAAACCAGCTGCTTGCAGGTATCTTTTTACTCTCAAGGAACATGATCTAAATATGAATCATCACAGGCACCAAAATCTTGGCTAGAAAATCTTCCTAGTGACACAGTATCCAATTCCCTGAGAAGTGCCAAAGGAATTCTTTCCACAGCTTATTCCTCAGAGGAAAGGGAATGGGTGGTATGGAAAAAGGACTGGCTTTGCCAACAATTAGATCTGGATTTTAATTCTGACTCAGCCCCTTATTAGCTGTCTGATCTAGGACAAGTTAATTAAACTCTTGAGCCACTGTTTTTTAATCCAAAAATAGAGATGATATTATCTATTTCAAAAGGTAGTAGAGAAAGTAGAAATAGTACATGTAATAATTACATACAAAGTAACTAGACATGGTAGACTGTAGATAAATTTTAACTTATAATTATTATTTTTAGGTTGGGTCTGGTTACTAGATTGGACCCCCCCATGTGATGGCCTTTTGTTAGCATACTAATGCCCATCAAGTCCCACACATTCATCAGTGAATGTGTTGGGTGTGTTGGGGGTTGGAAAATAGAAGACAGGAAGGATAAGAAATAAGATGATGATTTTCATTTTTCATTACTAGAATTTTAGTAAGCTGTTCATGTTTTCCTTTCTCATTCCTTCCTTTCCCATCTACCTTTCTTATTTTAAAAAATTTACTTTTAAAACTAAAAGTAATACATCAATATATTCTTGTTAAAAATGTAAACAGATCCATCTTTGCCATTCCTTTCCTCTGACCAGAGGGGAGTCGAAACGGCTACTGCTGTAGAGATGAAATGCTAGCAAGTAAACACACAAGACTGGCTCTTATGTTAGAAGTGTAAATTGTCTTAACTATTTTTGCATATTAATTTTTCCACTTAAAGTTTAGAATCAGATTTTCAAATTTTGTAAAAATATTAGTGAGATTTTTAGTTGAATTACTTTCAATTATATATTGATTTCAAGAGAATTAACATCTTTAAAAGATTAAATATTTCCAACTGTGAACTTGGTGTAATTCTTCAAATTTTCCAATTTCTTAACATGTCATTCAATAAAAGTTAGAGGTTTATTGTTAAGAGTTGTGGTGGCTTGGGGCTATGTACCTCAGAAAAACATGTTCTTAAACTTATTCATTCCTGTGGGTGTGAATCCTTGTAAATAGGACATTTTAATGAGGTTGCTTCTGTTAAGATGTGACCCAACTGAGTCAGGGTGGGTCTTAATCCTATTGCTGGAGATCTTATAGGGAAGAGAGAAAGAAAGCCACGTGGACAATCATGTGTTAGGCAAATAGTGATATTTTTATCCTTTCTATTCCAATTTGAATATGCCACATCTTTTTAAATTCATATTGCATCAGCTAGGTTCTTCAAAAAATGTTGACTAACAGGGCTAATAGAGGACTAACTGCTCCTTACTTTAATGAGAATATTTCCAAGTTTCCCCATTAGGTATGATATTTGATGTATGTTTTTGGTAGATAACTTTTATCAAGTAAAGGCAGTTCCTCTTCAATTCTGAATTTGTTAATTTGAAAAATCAGGATTATGTTTTTAGCTTTATTAAATGCTTTTACGGTAGTATCTTTTGAGATCATCATATCATTTTTCATTTGACCTGGTTATTAATTAAGCTACTTACATTTCTGGAATATATCCTATCTGATCACCATGTTTTACTCTTTCACTATACTACAAGAGTCAACTTACTGTATTATTTAGGATTTTTGTGTCTATGGTCATAAGTGGAATTGCATTTTAATTTCATTTTCTTGTGCTATCCTTTTCAAGTTCAGGTATGCTAACAGAATCATGCTGGTCTTATAAAATGAGTTGGATAGATTTCCATTTCCCCTTATAAGTTGTAATATTTTATGTTACATTGGAAGTATCTTTTCTTGAGTATTTGGTATAATTCATCAGTAAAACTGTCTTGGTGGGATACCAAGGGAGTAGATCTTAGACTTTACAATTTAATCTCTGTTTACTATTATCTAGATTTTCTACTTCTTAATGAGCCAAATTTGATAATTTATACTTTCTTTTAAAATTTTTTTCATTTCTTATAGGTTTTTTCTTTTTTGAGTTTTCATGATGGAATGTTTAATGGGACAATGTGAACCCTGAGCATCAATCTAAATCTGTCATAACAGCAGAACTGATTTTATAACACTTCCAGTAAACTTCAAATATATTTCAAACAACCAAACATATCAAAGTTTTTAGTTTTATTAATCCTCTGGTAAAATCTGCACAATCACGGATCAAGTCATTGAAGAATCTTTACTCCTCCTGTTATCCAATCTCCAGCTCACTGCTAGACACTTCATTTCTTTTTGCCAGCACCAACATTGGCCTTTGCAGTCCTCCTGACTTTCTTCATTCTGTTCTTGCGTTCCTTTCGCTGTTTTCTGGAGGTCTTTTTCTTCTCATACAGACCATGTCTTGCAAGTCTGTGTTTGGGTTCATTTTTCTTTGCATAATCCAAGGAGTCATAAATCATGCCAAAGCCAGTTGTCTTGCCACCACCAAAATGGGTTCTGAATCCAAACACAAAGATGACATCTGGTGTAGTCTTGTACATTTTGGCTAGTTTTTCCCGAATTTCTGTCTTAGGTACTGTTGCCTTTCCAGGGTGAAGAACATCGAGTACCATTTGTTTCCGCTGAAGTAGTCGGATGGTCATGAATTTCCTGGTCCGGATGGTTACCGTGTCATTCATGATGGCGGGTGATCCTCAAGCAGCCAGAGAGGAAAAGAGCTCTTATAGGTTTTTAAATATATAGTTGATAGGCAATTTGGGACAACCCTTTTTCTGAGAAATAGTAGAAAAGCTGGATAAAATATTCTTTTAAAAATCATTTTGAAAGTTGTTTGGCTGCCAAAAATAAATACTTTGCAATGGGTCAGATTAAACAATGGGACTTCATTGGCTCATGGTTTTGAGGCTAGGAGAAGTTCAAAATCAAGGTATCATCAAGGTGATGCTTTCTACCAGAAGTCTGACTTTCTGGGCTGGCTTCTGGTGACTGTTGGTCCTTCCTTTTCTGTCACATGGCAATGACATGGCAGCCTCTCCTGGATTCTCCTTTCCCTTCTGGGTTCCATTGACTTCCAGATTTTGGTTGCTCCCTCATAGCTTTCTCTCTGTGTGTCTGAATTTCATTCTGCTTGTAAAGGACTTTAGTAACAGGATTAATACCCATCCTGATTCAGTTGGACCACAACCTTAAATGAAGTAACTACATCAAAAGTTCCTATTTACTATGGGTTCATACCCAAAGGAATGGATTAAGTTTAAGAACATGTTTTTCTGGAGTACATATCTCCAAGCCACCATAAAGGTATTGGGGAGCTAAGAAGGAAGTGAATAATTATAGGGTCAAGACCATGGAGAAAAGGTAAATCTAAGAAGAGAGCTCAGCTTTTGGGACTGTTTTCCCCCAGTGGTATTACTAGATTTGAAAAAGTGACTCAGAGGGTGAACTATGTTAGACAGCATTTTGGAGCCAGGAGAATAAACATTGAGATTCAGGGTCCTCTAAGGAAGGGGGCCATGGCAAGCTCCCTAGGCTTTGGGTAGAACCTTGGAATAAGGATGAACCAAAAATAGATCAAACTGCACAGAGACTGAAGTCCAAAGTTTTATCCAATCTGACAATCTCTATCTTTTAATTGGTGTGCTTAAACCATTTATATTTAATGTAATTATTGACATGGTTGGATTTATACTATCATTTTATTATTCATTTTCTATTTCCTCCTTTGTTTTTTATGTTTCTACTTTCCTTCTTTTGGGTCTTTTGAATAATTTTTAGTTTTCCATTTTAATTTATCTGTCTTTTTTATTATAAATCTTGGAATAGTTTTTTTATTTTTTTAGTGGTTGCTCTGGGGTTTGCAATATATGCTTTTCATAGTCCACTTAGAATTAATATTTTACCACTTCATGTGAAATGTATAAACCTTATAACCATATAGGTCCCGTTACCCTCCCCTCTTTTACAATGTAGTCATATATTTGTATTACATCTACATATACTGAGAATCCCATCAGACAGTTTTATAATTTTGTTTGCAGCAGTCATATGTGTTTTAAAGAACTTAAGAGGAAAAAATAGTCTATTTTTTAACCCAGATATTTAACATTTTTGTTGCTCTTTCCCATTCCAAGTTTTTCTCTGGGATCATTTTCTTTCCACCAGTGGAACTTTCTTTAGCATTTCTTTTAGAGCAGGTATGCTGGCTAGAAATTCTCTTGGGTTTCCTTTATCTCAGAATGTCTTTATTTGCCTTCATTCTTGAAGGATATTTTCATTAAATATAGAATTCTCGGCTGACAAATTTCTTTCAGCACTTTAAAAATAGTATTCCATTGTTTTCTGACCTCCATGGTTTCTTATGAGAAATCTGCAGTAATTCAAATCATAGTGCCCCTACATACAATGTTTTATGTGTCTCTGACTGCTTTCAGAATATTTTCTTTATCTTTGGTTTTCAAATTTTTGGTTACTATGTACTTTGTTGTGGTTTTCTTTGAGTTTATCCTGTTTAGGGTTCACTGAGCTTTTTGAATATGTAAATCCATTTCCTTCAACAAATTTGGAACATCTTCATCCATTTTTTTTTCAGATGCTTTTTCTGCACCATTTTTTTTTCTCCTCTTATTCTTGGATCTCAGTGACACAAATGTGCAACATTTTTATATTGTCTGACAGGCACCTGAGGCCTGTTCAATTAAAAAAACAGTTTTTTTCTTTGTTCTGTCTTTCTATTGATCTATCTTTAAGTTCACTAATCTTTCCTCTGTCATTTCCATTCAGCTATTGAGCTCATCCAGTGAATTTTTAATTTTGTTTGTTTTTGGTTCTAAACCTCACATTTGATTCTTTTTTATAGTCTCTATTTTTTTGCTGAGAACTCCAATCTTTTCATTCATTTCAAGAGTGCTTGCCCTTACTTCGTGGAGCATAGTTAGAATAGTTGCTTTAAAGTTTTTGTCTGTTCATTTTAACATCTGGGTCATTTCTGGGTTGGTATCTGTTGATTATCTTTTTGAGAGCTGTTGGGAATTTCCTCATCTTTTGTATGTTAAGTAATTATGAGTTGTTTCCTAGAAGTTTTGAATTACGTTATGAAGCTCTAGGTTTTGTTAAAATGATCTGGCAAATGTGACTTTTTTTTTTTTTTTAGCAGGTAAAAAGTCTGGCTAATATAAGAGTACAAATCCAGATCTAATTTCTCTGGCTATGGTTCCAATGTGAGCTGACTTTTAAAAAGATGTTGCCATGCTCTCTGGGTTTGCCCCATGCATGCCCCACTGGGGGCTAGTCTGAGCCATCAGTGGTGGTGTACATCATAGTTCATATCTCAAAGTCTTTGATATGCTGCTTCATATCAGTTCCACCTACTAGGAGCTCAGAAGTGACTTCATACATAGATTTAGTGGATCCATTTCTCCAAATTTACTCCTAAAATTCCCTTTTCTTAGTCCTCTGACTAGACACCTAGGGTTTAAGCTTCTTTGTGCTGTCCTGTCCTTCCCATAACTAGGCCTGCCTCAGGAGCAAAGGTTAGAGAGAAAAAAGAATGAAAACAAAAAGTATCTTCCCCAAACATTCTTCAGACCACAGGGACCCCTTTCCAAATTCCTCTGGTCATAAAGAAGTTTTTTTTTCTCTCAGAGTTTTAGAAGCCTGCAAGGCTACCACTGCTGTTGTTACAAGAGGGCAGCTTCTTGATTTGTCTCTAGGTAGGGCCAGGAGACTAAAAAAACAAAATAAAAGGGATTCTCTCAACACTCACAATCCTGCAAGGGCTCCCCTTACCTGGTTTTCTGACTATAAAAAGATTTATCTTGGAGCTTTTTCTGTTCACATCTGCTATGCAGTTCCAGAACTTGAGCTGCTATAGGGTCTAAGCTGGGAGATATGAATAGAAAGATAAAAAAACAGGAAACTCACCATTATATTGATCATTCTATGAGTTTTGTGGAAGCGATAGGTAGATTCAGCTTGCTCATTTTCACCAAAACAAAAGTCTCTGAATTCTGGATATGAATAATGTAAATACCTGATTGGATTAAGATGATACAAGATTGATAGTTCACAACACCTGCCAGAGTAAATGAAAATTCTCGAAGGGAAACTATTACATAATCCTAGGCCTCAATTTATTTTATAATTTTTCATATATAATAACCAGAACTCAATGAAAAATTACCAGACATATGAAGAGACAAGACTAGATAATCTAAAACAAGAGAAACACTAGACAATAAAGACTGACAGAGAATTAATGGATTCATCAGGCATGGACTTTGAAATAACCATATGTGAAATACTCAAATAAATAAAAAATATATTCTTAAAAATGTGTGCCTTTTATTCTCTTATAACTTTTAATATCCTCTGTATCTATAATTTACTCTTCTTTCAGAAGACTTGCCAACTTCTTACTCTCATGAAATGAGTTGCATAGGAAAGAACTTGAGTTTGTTCGATTGCTGTGTAGGATATCACTTTACAAGAAAAGAATGTTATAAAGTCAGACACCTTCCCAGAAAAAAACAGTTCTGTTGTCTATATACAGTTTAAATAAATAAGTGGTTAAGGTCAATTTTTTTTGTACCACATTTAATATGTACAAATCTATTTCAGCAGTGTATCTCACTCAATCTGCCCATTCAGTCTACAGGCTCCAGTTATTTAAGTGCTCTCTTTTCTGATAGTGAGTTTTCTTTTGGGCATCTTACTTTTTTGGTGTTTTATTTTTTCTTTATCTTCTCATCTAACTTGCTTCACCTTAACTTTTTGCCTTTCTTCTCTTGTCCTGTTAAGAAGGCTTATGATCCTCTGGAGGGAGGCTCTTGTTACTTGCCTCAGTTAATACCAAAAAAAAAAAAAGGAGAGGATTGGTTTGTAACCCATCCCAATCTGTTAATACAGTTGCAAATATACCACTATGCCCTGATGAGTGTCAACTGTCAATTTCAGCCAAAATTAATTCAAAAGATTCGATCTTCCAGTATTAGTGGAAAGAGGGGAATAAAGAAGATTCATATTGTCCAAAGTTCAATATTCTGACTCATCTTGGCACTCAGCTTTCAGTCTTATGGGCATGAGGTAATAGTATAAGAACATAGCATTTCCCTTTTACTAAAGGTTTACTGTTTGTAATAGAGATTACCAGAAAGAGGTTGGAACATAGTAAATTTAGTTATTCAAAGCAACTTTCTTTGAAGATCTTTTCTTCTAAGAAAAAAAAATCCTTTGCAAAATGAAAGCGGCATCTTCCTACTCATATTTCACTTCTTACCACAGTGTCCAACAGTATCTGCTTCTCTAAAGATTAAATATTCTTTCCACGCAAATGCATTACTTTAAATAATTTGCTGCAAGATTAGTTGTAATTTTTTCTCTCTTCTGTTTAAACATTTTCTTTATAGTATTTTGATTGTATAATCATGGCATATTATCTGATTTATAAAAATGTGATTTAGCTGGGCTTTCCTCAGAATTTATTTACTCCATGAATTGAGGTACATCTACATTCTGGCATCTTTAACTAAAACCTCCAGGGATAGACATGTCCCATTACTGCCTTCTCCTTTCTTCTCAAAGGGATTTCAAAATGGCAGGGATTGGAGTCTTGTGATCTAACCTTTCCTCTATTCCACTGTCTCTCTTCATTTCATTATTCCTTTATTATTTATGAAAGGCTTATTTATTTATTATCTAAACAAGATTAAAAACCTGGACCAAAACATTTTGTTTCTTCAAAAAACAAATAATATGGGTGACTGCAGCTATAAAACGAACTGACCCCAGGTGTAGCAGTGGGGATGAGGTCAGCATCCCTCAGTTAAGGGATATGGACCCTTTGCCTGCAATAAACCCTCCTGGAAACTTTCTAGCTTAATTTGTGCCCCCTCAGGGTTTTTCTTCATACCCAGATGTGTGAACATAAACAGCAGAGGGTGCCCCGGTATAACACTAGAGCCCCAGGGTCACTGGACAGTTCTGCAATTTTGGGGCTTTTACTCAATTTCTACACATCTGGCAATGTTTACTTCACAAACATCTGACAAGTATTTATTATGTGCCAGGTACTGCAAGCTTTAGGCACTTCAGAGACAAAGATGAATATGGCTCAATTCCTGCTCTCAAGAAGTTTATGTGAAGTCAAGTAGGGGAGATGAGACTAACTAAAGATATAACAGCTAACATTTATTCTCCACTTACCATGTTTCAGGCACCATGCTAAGGGTTTTGCAGTCATCATCTCATCTATTCTTCACAAGAATTCTTCAAGTTAAATACTATTATTATAGCTGGAATCAAACTGTGAGAAATGGTAAAATAGGAATGAAAGTGCATGGGAGAAGTAAGAAAGAATTAAATCTACCCAAGGGAGTTAGGGAAAGAAAGAAGAAAGCCATGTTATTTTTTTACCTGCATACTTTTTCCCCAGCTGTGAGCTGACTGAGTGCACAGACCATGTCTTGCTCACTGTTGAAACATCAGTGCCTAGCCTCAATAAATAACAGATGAATGAAAGAATGAATGATGAATGAGCTGGATCTTCAATGATGTACAGATTCTCACAAGATAGTAAAGAGTAAAGAGCATCTTAGATGGAGGGTACAGCATAACAAAGGCATTGAGAGATGACTGTGAAATACTTAGGGAATATAAAATAATTTGGGATAATTGGAGATCAGAGTACAAGGTGGGAAATGGGAGGAGAAGCTGAAAAGTAGGTTGGTGTCTCAGTCAGCTATTGCTGTGCAACAAACCACTCCAAATGGAGTACCTTAAACAACAAGCATTTATTATTGCTTATGAGTATACAGTTCAGCTTAGGGGTTCTGCTGATCTAAGCCAAACTTGGCTGTGTGCAGTGAGCTAGGGGGCGGGGGAGGCTGGAGACTGGCTTGTCTGGATGGCATCACCCACATGTGTGGTGACTGGCTGACTGTTGACTGGATGGATAGAGGTGACTGGGTCATGAGTTTCTAATTCTCCAGCAGGCTAGCCTGGGCTTGTTCGCATGGCAGTGGTGGGGTTCCAAGAATGTGAGTATAAGTGTGCAAGGCCTCTTGAGGCTTGGAACTGGCACTCTTTCACTTTTGCCACATTCTATCGGCCAAAGAGAGTCACAAGGCTAGTCTAAATTCAAAGGGTAAATGGATGGCAGAAGCTGCACAGTTAAATCACAGAGGGTTGGGATACAGGTTGGGTGAAGAATGGGGGACATTTTTTCAATCAATCTGTTACAATTGGACTCAGATACTAAAGAGTTGTCACCATATGGATAACAATTTGTAAGTATTTGTAGGTATGTGTAAGAATGGGAAACTTTCAAAAGCATGACATAGATTTGGCTTTTAGAACGCTGTATCTGGAGTGGTATGATAGAAAGTTTGGAGGGAGAGAGATGGAAAGTAAGGTTCCTTTGAGGTGATGCGGCAGTCCAAGATGATGTTGGTTTGAATGGAACTTAAGACAGTAGTACACTCCCCCCATCTAGTCTACAAGTCAGCTCAAGACCACCTCTTCCATTCTCTGCCCTCACCAATTCATTTTGCCTAGAAAGTTAAAGATGTGAGCTTAAATATGTGGACTTATAAATTAGTTTAGATGCCCTTTAAATTCATTTTTTTATGTTAAGTCTTAATGTTAGGTATTCTAAGAGCTTTGTCTAAAGTTGTCCCAAATGCCTTGAGGATAAGATGCTGTCCAAAAGTTATTTGCTACTTTTTCACGCAAAAGAAATATGGGTTAGGAGAGTCAATAAAAATTTTTGAACGAGAGAAAAATGTGATCAGAACTACTTTTGGGAAGTTAAATTTCACAGTGGAGAGTAGATTGATGGGGAAAGTAGTAGTGGGGGGCCCATTTGGAAACCATAGAAATAGTTCATATATAAATTTATAAGGGCCTAAATTAGAGGGGTGGCCTTGAGAATGGGAAGGAAAGAATGGCTGTTCAGGGTGGTTCTGTTAAGAGTGGAGAGAATTTGGTGCCTGACTGGATGTGGGGGCAGGTTAAGGGAGAAGAGTTGAAGGTAAGTTCATTAATTAATGCCAAACTTCAGTCCTATTTATTCTATCTTCAAGGCCAGTTTTTAAAAATAAAATTTTATTGCTTATAAAAGTAATACCTGGTCTTCATGGAAAATATATTTGTTCTTTTATTAATTTTTCAACAACTATTTAGTGATAGGCCCTAGTGCCTAGAAATGAAGCAGTAAACAAAAGAAAACAAAGATCCCTGCCCTCACAGAGCTTACATGGAGAAGAGGAAGGGAAAAAGAGAGGAAAACCACTTAGATCCTCCCTCCTGCCAACATAACAATTTGGAGTATCTCCTTCCAATCTCTCTCTATCTCTCTCTGTGTTGTTTGTTTAGAAACATACTGATTGCACTGAATAAATATACTGCTTTTCTCACTTGAATTAGACCTTTCCTTAGTGTTGGTATAAATTCTTCATTACTGTCTCTTACTGGCTACATGAACGTGGCAAACCTCTGTGCCTCAGTTTCTTCATCTATAAAAAGGGGACAATGACAGTATTTTCCTCATAGGATTATTGTAAGGGCTGAGTTAATACATGGAAAGTGCCTAGAACAGTGTATGTTACAGTGTAAGCCCTCAATAAGTTTATCTATGAATATTATTATATTGTTATCATCAACATTCTAAAACATCATTATTTACCACCATATTGCTATTTTTGGCACTTTTAAAGTAACATTAAATGACCTTTCCTTTATATAAATCCTTTTTTCTCTATCTTAGATTATACTCTAGCAACTGATACCCAGAAGATGAATTACATGGTTAAAAGGTACATTCTTCTGGATTCAGTGGCTTTGTAATTCGACTTTTCTAAATTTGCTGCCCACACAGATGGAGCTGACTTGTCGCGAATCTCTGAGTTACTCTGTGTGATCAAGGTGATTCAGGGCTCGCTCCGGACAAAGCTGTGGTGAAGGTGGAAGTTATTTAGGTTCCTCTATCTTCTGTATCCAGGCTCTTTTCTTACCCTTCTCTTCACTCATTCTTCAACTACTTCCAGAGAACTTACTCCGTGGAAGGCACTGTACTGAATACTAGACAAAGAGAACCTTGACCTGAAGGAGTTTCCAGAGACACAGTTACAATTTAGAGGAGCTGTGATGGCAGGACAGGACATGCACCGAGCTGTGGCAGTACCAGAGAGCTCCCTCTACCCAGATTTCATATTTCAAGGCTCTCTAGGGGAGCTGAAACATGAGTTGAGGCAGCCAGTAGAAGTTAGTCAAGCAAATATGTGAAATCAACTGTGCCATTGTTACTTCTTAGATGTGGGAACCAAGGCAAGCATTTAATTTTTCTGAGCCTTGGTTTCCTTATATATAAACTGTGATGAGTCTCTGCTTCCTAAACTGTTCTGAAAAAAAAAAAAAAGAGGACTGTTTGGCACATAATGACAATAGCAAACAACCGTATAGCACTTACCAAGTGCCAGGCATTATTTTAAATTCTTTCCATTATAAACTCATCCAATCCTCACAACAACCCTGTGATGTAGATGCTTCTGTTATACCCATTTTACAAATGAAGAAACTGAAGCCAAAGGTGATTAAGCAACTAGCTTGTGGTTACATAGTTCATAAGTGGATAAGCTGGGATTTTAATCAGTGCTTTTAACTGCTACCCTATAAAGCCTCCATTAATAGTGCAATAAATAGTGAATAATTAAAAGAAGAACTGCACACAATGCAGAGGAAACAGTATGTTTAAAGGACGGCAGCAAGAGACAGCATAACAGTTTGACTTATGCTTAAGACTGTTTCCGGTGGAATATTATTGAATCAGTCAGGATTCTCAGTTATCAACTATAGAAAACAATTCAGAACAGCTTAAGTGAAAGGGAATTTGCTGTAGGTTGTCAGGGGCTCACATAATAGACATGAGGCTAAAGGACCAGACTTGGAAACATGCAGAATCCATGGATACCACAGAAACCTCAACAGGAATGAAGAGCTTGGAGAACAACAACAGGAAAAATACTGAACCCCAGCTCAGCTGGTTCAAGATTCAAAGTCCTCAGAAAGTGTCCTTTTGGCCAGGCTTAATAACATGTGGACCCCCTAATCCCCACTCCCTAGGGCCAAAGGAAGGAGGATATATGCCTGTCATCATCTATTATGAGAAATGGGTTCTAAGAATTATCCTTTCTCTAAGACTACTACAGTTGGGGATGGTTATTTCCCCATAGGACAATAGGGGTGCTATTAGCTGGAAGCTAAATAATGGCCTAGTCTACTACATGTGTTAAGAGAGCAATGACAGTTGATATTAAGGTGCCATTCCCTATGTCATTAAGCAAGTATTTTCTTGAGCACCGAGGCCTGTGTTCCAAGGAGAGAAAGACATTTGGTCATTTTCACACTGTCAAAAAAAAAAAAAAGAAGAAAGAAAAAAAGAGAAATGGACATAGGTGTCATTACTCTTGAGAGATTTGAACTGTTTCTGGAAAAACAGCCAAAATTTATTCTTTTCATCATACGTTTAAAGCCTAACATGTATACTCTTCCATCCTTGGCACTGAAATGACAATCAGTTGGCTTTTTATATTCTCTTAAGGCTCCCTGGTGAAGAGTTGATTCTTAGACCAAAAATAAGGTAGATGAAATGTCCTAGAAACTACATTTTCTGTTTTACAGCTGGGTTCTTCTTTCATAAAGAGATTTGGAGAATTTTAGAAGTGGAGGAAATGATAGAGATTACCTAATTTTGTAATTCTATAAATCAGGAACCTAAGATCCAAAGACATTTTGTGGCTTGCCCAAAATCATGGAGAAATAAAACCTAAGTCTCCTGATCCCCACTCTTTGCTTTTTTCCATCCTGGCACATTGCCAGTGAAATAAACGTGATTTTTTTTTTTTTTTTTTTCCCCCCCGATTTTTTTTTTAATGATTGACAACTGGACTCAGATTCATCAGCAAACTTCATGAGCTTCCAAATTTGGGGGTTATTATATTCTTTGCATTTCATGGGAAAAATTTGGCTGTTTTCTTCTTCAATTTTCCTGCACCCCAGCACCCACTTCTTCAGTTTCTCCTGTGGTCAGCACTGCATCTCGCTAGTGGGTACTTGGTCATACCACAAGGATCATTTGCTCTGTTTATTTCTTAAGCATAGTTCTCCTCTCTTCAGCTCCTTTATCCCTGCCCCAGGGCCTAGAACACTACAACATCTAAAAGTATTTCAATAAACGTGTGAATGAAAAACTTGAAAGCTTATTGGATTGATTCACTAACCACCTTTTTTTATGAATCTTCTGTGTCTCAGCACTTCTTGGTCTTGCTCTCTAAGGCCACAGGCTGCCAGAGTGTCCACTGTAGGAATCCACTCAGGCTGCAGCCAAATATCCGTCTCTTTCCGGCTGTCTTCCCCACCATTGTAATTAGCCCAATGGTATCTTAGGCTTAGCTACAGTTGTTAGCTTTGATAAATGGAATCTATGAGTAGGCATAAATGGGAAATGTCTGTTTCAGATAGGTATTGCTGTAGTATAAGTCTAGACCTGGGTGGCTCTACTGATCTGGGCTGGGCTTGCTCACACATCTGCTGTCAGCTGGTAGATCAACTGGGGGGCTGGCTGGTCTAGGCTAGCTTTGGCAGGAGAACTTGACCCTCCTCCACATGATCTTTTGAGCCCCAGCAGGCTAGCCCAAGCTTGTTCTCGGGGTGTGGGTCACATTCAATGAGGAGGAGGAAACCAAAAATTCATTTTCAAGCCTCTCCTGTGTCAAGTTTGATGCTATCCCGTTAGCCAAAGCAAGACACAAGACCAAGTCCAAAATCAGCAGGGAGGACAAAGAGTTTGGATTCAGGGAGGGGGGTAAAAAACTGGGAACCTTAAAGTAATCAATCTACTACAACATTCAATTTAAAGTAAGTTTAAAATGATCCATGCTGATTATGTTTTAGACACACATATACATACACACATAAACCAATAGTTTTTCTCCAAAGTAATAATAATCAATGGAGTAGAAAAAAAATTTTTTCTCCCCTACTGTAGTATCCATTTACCCCACTTCTTGCAAAAGTACCTGATTTCTTTAGGGATGAATTGCTCCTCCCTAGATGTTTTGGTTTGCTAAAGTTGTCAGAATACAATATACCAGAAATGGATTGGCTTTTACAATGGGATTTATTAATTTACAGTTCTTAGTCCATGAAAATGCCCCAATTCCAATTAAGGCATCCACAGGATGATTCCTGGACTCTGAAGATAGGCTGCTGACATCCAGGGCACCTCTGTCACATGGCAAGACACGTGGCTGGTATCTGCTGGTCCTTCACTTCCGGGTTTCACTTTTTCAGTTTCTGGTTCCAGTGGCTTCCTCTGTGGGTCATCTCTTAGCTTCCCTGGGGTTTTTTTCTCTAAGCTCTCTCCTTCTGTCCTTTATCCTCTCATAAAGGTCTCTAGTAAAAGGATTAAGACCCACCTTGAATGGGGTGGGTCACATCTCAAATTGAAATAACCTAATCAAAAGGTTCCACCCATGATAGGTCTGCACCCACAGGCATGGACTAAAAGAACATGGCCGTTTCTGGGGTACATAACAGCTTCAAACCAGAACATTAGCCCTTACATACATAGTTTGGGAAAGGAGGGTGGCACATAACTCAAATTTAGTCAAAGTACCACTTACCCCTAGCAACGGTGATTGTTCAAGCATCCTTGAGGCACATGCCTCAAATTCAGCTGGTAAGAGACACAATTCCAGGTCTTTATTTGAAGCAAGTTCCTCCATCAAACTCCTCCCCAGGACCTAAACCTGCAAGGAACTGCTTCAGTCATTTGTCACTGTGAGCCAGGAGTTGGAGACAAACTCAATCCTGGTGACATTTTTTGACCTCCTGGATCCATCTGTATCTGAAGCCAGACACATGACTCATGTCTTCAGTTACATGAGTCAATAAATCTTCTATTTTTATTTCAATGAGTTAAAAGGTTAATACATATAATGTTCTTAGAGTAATGTCTAGCAATAATAAGCACTCAATATGTGCTATTATTTGTTTATACCAAGTTGAGTTGGATTTTCTGTCATTTGCAACCAAAAGAATCCTAACTGATGCAATTAGATAATATAATGTAAAAAGAGCTCATATATGACAGCAAGAGGAAAAAAAACCAAAACCATAGATATTAACCTAGTAAGAAATAAGTAGGACTGATTAAAGACATGACAACATTTTTTCGAGGTCTCAGAAGGTCTGAATATTTGAAAAGACATAACAAGAAACTGGAAGGGAAAATTCCATATTTTAAATAGATCAAATTTCCATAAAATAGTATACAAGTTCTCCCTTTCTTGATTCCTCCTTCTCCCTCACCTGCATCTTGACACGCCCACCCCAGCCCCTCCGAGTACACACTCTCTTCCTCATGTAGCCATTTCATAAATCCTTTTGATTTACTCTTCTAACTATTTACTGAAGCTATTTCTTTTTCTACATACCCACCCCCACAATTACCGTTTGGGCCCCCATAATTTATCATGTGGAGGCTCTGCCAGTCTCCCAACAATCTTGCTCTCTTTACTTTTGACCCCTGCAAAATTCATGCTCTTGTCCCAGCTTTTTCACAGGGCATTCATGTCACCACCAGGATCTAGTCACCATTCACATCCCAAGCTCCCTGATCTCTGACACACAGAACTGCTTGTAATCGCCTGTCCACACCGTGCTCTTTCTCACTTAACGTCTTTGTTCAGGTTGTTCCCATGAATGGGTTCTCCACAGCACCATAGGCTGTGTCCCCATTACAATCATCTCAGTGTAGTGTAAGGGTCTGCTTATGTGTCCATCTCCCTACTAGACTTGCCTGCAAAGAATATGTCTTATTCATCTGGGTATCCCGGCACCTAGCACAATGCCTGGACTATAGCAGGCACTTGAATACCTGCTGATGAATGGATGAATGAATGCATGGTTCTCTAGACTTCTGATTGTACAGGAACAGGAAAAATGAATAGTTCTTACAGGGGATATTCCACTTATGAAACAGGAAGATATGCAAGTCTACAGCAGGGTGTGTGGAGCTGATGAGTGGGAGGAAACCAAGACAGAATATTCAGGGTTGATCAGTCAAACGAATACGATCGCTTGTGCTGAAACTGTCATTCTCTGCAGCAGTGATAATAACAAGACATAAATATTCATGATGCCATTATTCAGAGAATTATGAAGCGTTGGCAGAGGATGTGCTGTCTGGAAGTTTTGCTTCAGTGCCTGAAATTATTACTGATAAAATTAAAAAAAAAAATCCACAGTTCTCTGTGACCCAGCAAGATGATGAGACCCTCTCAACAATTAAGCGATGGGTGAGTCTTGGCTGGCACCAGCTCAGGGGCTCCCATCTGACAAGGCTTGTAATGGGAATACTGTTAGGGGTGGCTGTCATTCCTTGTGGCAAACTAGGCCTGATTATTTAAGACAGTCTCCTCTTTCCTGCCAAAGAACATGCATAAATTTAGATTCCTGAGGCTGTTCTTTGTTTCTTGTAGTGCTATTTTGTTATTTAAATAAAAAATTTATTATTTTCTTTAGTTCATAGAAGCCATACATGCTTATTGAAGAAAATCTAGAAAATGTATATATGTATAAAATAAAATAACTTTCAATCCTACCACCCAAAGGTAACCATTTTGGTATACTTTCTTTCAGTTTTTTGTACAAAATATGGAATTTTACTAAGAACTGGTGGGATATAGCTTATGGTTCTGTTACAGAGACCTGAACTGAGCCAGAAAAACTGGGTTTGCATCATATACTTGCCTGTTTTTAGCTGGAAAGCTCTGAGCAAGGCACTCAACTTTTCTCTGCATCAGTTTCTTTATTTTTAAAGTGTAGATAAACACAGTACCCCACAGGGTTAGCTTGATGGTTAAAAGAGGCAATGAATATAAAGCACTTGACTTAAAGAGGAGAACAGAGTAGGCGATCAGCAATTAGTGGCTATTGCTATTATGTGTTATTAATACAATAAAGTCACCTTGTCTCAGGTCATCCTACACTCCTCTCTATACTTCACCCTCACATCCAACCAGCCCCAATCCTGTTCCTCTGCATCCCCTCCCTCTGCTTATGCTCAGTTCCTCAGGAATTCTTGTTTGAGCATCAAAATTCTCTGTCTCCTCTCCTGCTGTCCTCCAAACCGTGCTCCATGAAGATTCACATGTAAGTCTGACCACATCAAGCCCATGTTATTCACAATGCTGCAAGTGCATATGTGTACATGCAAATGCGTGCATGTGTGTGTGTGTGTGTGTGTATGTATGTGGCAGGTCATGTGTTTGTATGTGGGACAGTTAGATTCTGTGCCTGTGTGTGCGCGCATTTGGATTCTGAGGGTGAGGCAAGGAGCTGGGAGTTCTGGCCTCAGGAGGAAAAGGGAGAGCGTGGAATGGTGTCTGAAATCCCATCTAGGCTTGTGATCTCCCTGAAGAAGGAGGGGAGCTGGAGCCATGGTCTGAAGGCACTGCGTTCTTCAGTGTCTTTGTGAGGCTATGGGCACAACAGGTGCTGCTGGAGAGCCCCAGGAATCAAGGGGCCTCTGAGTTTTCCATCCTAACCTCCGCATGACCCACAGTTGCAGCAAGAGCTGCTGAAGCAGCCATGAGGCCGGGCGGGCTGACCTACCAGCAGCGCCACAGTGGGCAGCAGCTTCACGAGTGCTCGGCAGACTGCCAAGGCCAAAGCCCTCTCTCAAATGGTTAGTGGGAGAGAGACTGTGCTGCAGAGCACCCACTCGCACTGACGACCTGAACAAAGGCGCTAAGTGAGAAAGAACACGGTGTGGACAGGGAATTACAAGCAGTTCTGTGTGTCAGAGATCAGGGAGTTTGGGATGCGAATGGTGACTAGATCCTGGTGGTGACCTTGAAGGCCTTGTGAAAGAGCCAGGATGAGAGCGTGTAGTTGCGGGGGTCAAAAGTAGAGAGAGCAAGATTTTCTGGATGTGTGGGTATTGCTTCCTGACACCCATCAGGGAAGATTTTTTTCTCCTTTCTTTCTTTTTATTGAGGTAAAATTCATATAACATAAAATTAACCATTTTAGAGTGAACAATTCAGAGGGATTTAGTGCGTTTACCACTACATCTACCTAGTTCCAAAATATCTTCCTCATCCCCAAAGGAGACCACACACCCATTAAGCAGTTTATTCCCATTTCCTCCTCCCCTTGGCCCCTAGCAACCACCAATTTCCTTTCTGTCTCTGTACATTTACCTATTCTAGATTTTTCATATAAATGGAATTGTATAATATGTAACCTTTGGTGTCTGGCTTCTTTCACGTGGCGTGTTTTCAAGGTTCACCCACATTGTAGCATGTATCAGTACTCCATTCTTTTTTATGGCTGAATAATATTCCAGTATATGGATATATCACAATTCGTTTATCTTTTCATCTGTTGATGGACATTTGGGGTGTTTTCACCTTTTGGCTATTGTAAACAGTACTGCTATGAATATGCATCTGCACGTATTTGTTTGAGTATCAGTTTTTAAATTTGGGGGTATATACCAAGGAGAATTATTACTGGATCATATGGTAATTCTACTATTACTTTTTTGAGGAACCGCCAAACTGTTTTCCATAGTGGCTGAACCATTTTACATTCCCATCAACAATGTACAAGGGTTACAATTGCTCCACACCCTTGTTTACACTTGCTATTTTCCATTTTTTTTTTTTTTTCATTTTAGGCATCCTAGTGGGTGTGGTGTGGTGCCTCACCGTAGCCAGGGAAGGTTTTCAATGAGAGATCCATGTTCCTCTATATGAGCAGACGTGGTACACCACACTCTTCACAACCTGCCCCTCCCTTTGTCTATGTCTCCTGCCTCACTTCCAGGCAAGTCCCAATGAGCAGTCTGTGCTCCAGACATTCTAAGCTAATCGTGTTCCTTGAATGCATCATGTACGTCCCCATGCTTTTGCATCTGGTGTATTAGTTACAATCAGGGCTAACAGAGACCCAAAAGAACAAAAGCTAAAACAAGATAGATCCATTGACATAGAATCCTGGAGGAAGGCAGTTGAGGGCTGATAGGACAGCTGAGTTCCCCAGGGACCTAGGCTACTTCTAGCTCACCACCCTGACATTCCTAAGAGGTGGCCCTCATATTTGTGGTCCAAATGACAAACATCACATCTGGTTTATAACAACAGGAGGAACACAGAACCAAGTGAAGGGACATGGGGTGCATTTTAGATATCTATAGTGGAACATTCTTAGAAGCTGTTCGCATCACTCCCACTTATATTCCATTGGCCAGAATTAGTTAAATGACCATATCTAGCTGCAAGGGAGGACAGGAAATGCAAGGTTTAACCGAGTAGCCATATGCTTAGCTCAAACCCAAGGGGTTCTATTACTATAAGAGTAATAGGGTCAGTCAGATATTGGGGAATAACAAGCCATCTCTGCTTTACCTGGAAATTCCTCTCAAGACTTGGATTAAGACACCCTCTTCCCAGGATGCTTTCCCCTCCCCTCTCAAGCCCTTGCCACAGTTGGTGCTCTCAAAGCTCTCTGTGCACACCTTTTCCTGTCATGCTGTATGTGTTTAGATGCTTATTCACCTCCAAGAGCAGGGATAGTGCCCCTAGCACACTGTTTGCCCCACAGCAGAAGCTCAATCATTATTTTCTGAATGAACTGTTGTTCTCTAGATCAGGAAACTGAGGACCAGAGCAGTAAAGTAATTTTAAAAGATATTCACAGCACCCACAAAATATGCCCAACTGATTTTTGACAAAGGTCCAAAACGAATTCAATGGAGAAAGGATAGCTTTTTCAACAAATGGTGCTGGAGCAACTGGGCATTTTTAGGGGAAAAAAAAGAACCTGAAACTAAATCTCATATTTTATGCAAAAATTAACTCAAATTGATCATGATCTTAAATGTAAAATGTAAAACTATAAAGCTTTTAGTAAAAAACATCAGAGAAACTCTTTAGGACTCAGGACCAGGTGAAGAGTTCTTAGATTTGACATCAAAAGCATGATCCATAAAAGGAAAAATTGGATGTCATCAAAATTAAAAACTTTTGTTTTGCAAAAGGTCCTGGTAAGAGAATGAAAAAACAAGTTACAGACTGGGAGAAAATATTTGTAAACCATATATCTAATAAAGGACTAGTATACCTAGAATGTATAAAAAACTCTTAAAACTCAACAATAAAAAAACGATTAGAAAATGGGCAAAAGACATGCACAGACATTTCACTGAAGATGGAAAATAAGTACACGAAAAGATGCACGCATCATTAGTCATTAGGGAAATGCAAATGAAAACCACAATGATGTATCGCTACCCACTTACTAGAATGGCTAAAATGAAAAATAGGGACAACACAAATGTCAGTGAGACTGCAGAAAAACTAGATCATTCAGATAGTGCTCATTGTAATGCAAAATGGTACACCATTCTGGAAAATAAGTTGGCAGTTTCTTATAAAATTAAGCATGCATAAAATTAAACAATTGTACTCCTGGGCATGTATCCTAGAGAGAAGAAAACTAATGTTCACAAAAAAACATGTGCATAAATGTTTATTATGAACTTTAGTCATAACAGCCAAAAACTGGAAATGACCCAAATGTCCTTCAATTGATGAATGGTTAAACAAACTGTGGTATGTTCATGCCACGGAATTCTATTCAGCATAAAAAGCAATGTCTTACTGATAAATGTAAAAACTTGAACAGAAGCTAAGGTAATTAAGTGGAATGAAAAAGCTAGTGGAAAATGGTTACATTAATGTATGGTTCCATTTATATAACATTATTGAAAGGGCCAAATTATAGAGATCGAGGACAGATTAGTGGTTGCAAGAGTTAGCAACAGCAGCAGGGCAGGAGGGTGGGTGTGGCTATCAGCACAGCACAAAGATCCTGACAGAATTGTTCTAAGTGTTGATTACGGTGATGACTATATCTATCTATACATGTTATAAAATTGCATGGAAGTAAACACACATACTCACACATACAAATGAGTATGTGTACAACTGATTAAATCTGAATAAGATAGGTGGATTGCATCCATATCGTTTCTGGTTGTGAAATTGTACTATAGTTATACAATATGTTAACACTGGGGAAACTGGGTTAATGGTGTGTGAGATATCTCTATATTATTTCTTACAATTGCACATGAATCTACAATTATCTAAAAAAGAAAGTTGAATAAAAATGCTTTGGGAAGCTGGGGAAAAAAATTAATGTAATTAAAAAGTATTAATCCATAAGAAAATAGCCATAGTAATTCAGTGGCATTTTAGATGAACCCTGTTCTCCAAATGCATGTATCCCCCTAGAAATAGTAGTAATTAAAAAAGAGAGATCCTGACTTGTGTGTAGTATGTTCACAAACATTAATTCCTTACATATTTAAATAGAGTCAGGAGCACAACTATAAGCAAGAAAAAGACCTAAAGTCAGGAAATTAGCTATGGGCTTACAGTACAGGTATATGTAACCCCCAAACCTAGCAGTTTTGCAAGGACATTTCAATAACCTTTCTTGTAATTGGTCAGTATTATAAATTGATCTGAATTCATCTTTATTATAGATCATTTAAAAAGATTTACATGGTTGTCAGTTTATGTGCAATTCTTTGGTTTATTTAAGAATTGGCTCTACCTTGTTCACCATTTTTTTTTTTTTTTTTTTTTTTTTAACTCTCTTAAAATATGCCCAGAACAGTTGGGCAGCAGAATCTCATTATTTTGATTGTCATCATCTTGCTGCCTTTAAGCTCCTGGGTTTAAAAGCTCTAGGAAGCACAAGGTCCAGGCTTGAAATAACTGCTGTGATTAGTCCGCAAGTTGCAGTCAGTAGGTTTCAGTTCACAAGTGGAAAATTTTGGCTAATAAAAGAAGAGCCGATTTATTTATTTTCTCCAGCTTCCAGGAGGCTGGCAACACTGAAAGCCACCTTGAGAGGAGGAAACTTTTTGAGAAAGATCATCAGTGGGAATGTGCATCTGGGGCAGCACCAGCTTTTGGTACTGCAGGACGCGTCTCAAGAGGAATTTGGGGTGGGAGGGCAGGCCATCCATCAGAGACTTGAGTTCAGACAGCTCCCCTCTTTCTCCACGAACTCCTGAGCAGTGACAACCAAACACGAACTCCTGAGCAGTGACAACCAAACACGTTGGTCTTTCTTGTTAGAGGTGGGCATGGGTCAAATTGCACTGATAGAGTAAGCTGAGGGAAAACAAAGGGAATGCCTAATTTATTTCCAAACCATTCACAGTTGAGGTTAAACCTTATCCTGGTTTCAGCGGGGAGTGATCAGGTCAACACCCACTGGCTCAGAGTATCTCAAACTTTAACGTACGTACACATCACCCGGGGAGAGTGTTCAAATGAAGATTCTGATTCAGAAGGTCTGGGGAGGGGCCGATAGGATTCATTTCTGACAGCGCACATGCTGGTGGTCCGAAGACCACACTCTGAGAGGCAAGGCCCTAGATCCAGACAAGGAGGTCCATGGGTGCAAGGACGCTACCTTCTTTCCCACTTTATCCCCAGACCTGGCATGATGCCTGGCATAAAAATAAGTTCTCAATAAATATTTGCTGAATTGAATTAATGTGGGACACTGGCTACAAGGACAAATTTTGTAGCTTAATTTTATAATACAGTAAGTTCATAGCCAAAAACTAAATGGATGAAAACCAAATCATAATTAAGTATGTGTTTAGCTAGTACTTTGGATTTTCCCAAGCGCTTCAATTAATGATAGTTTACTTGATTTTTATTCTTACAATAATCCTCTAAAGAGGGGGCTGTCATTATTTTCATTTTAAAGATGGTAAAAGCAAAGTCAGAGGAGTGAAGTCATTGACCTCGGGCAGGCCAGCAACGCAGACACTGGGATGGGTCTCCTGACTGCTAGTTTTTTTCCTACTGTGCTCTGCAGGAAGAGGGAAAACTTGGTCAAAAGTGGATTATGTAACTGTTACTATACAGCTTGAGGCTGTTGATGTCCCTATTGCTCTATAACTGTTATACAGTTGGCAGAGAGGGGATAACATGTCCAAAGTGTTAAGTATATGGGGGTGTGATAGGAGAGGATTTGTTTAAAAAGAAACAACCCAGGGAGTTCACTCTGGGTTGCTTGGACAAACCAACTGTGACCAAAGGCTTTTCTTCTCCCAGCAGGAGGGACTGCATCCAAGCTCACACTCTGTTAGGACCAGAGATTCCTCACCCAGGACAACATCCACCTACCCCAGGGTCTCCAGGTTTAGGGCAGACCGTTCCCCCAGACGCTCCCACCCAGCTAGCAGCCAGATCCAGACTGCATGGCCACAAAGTGTTCTGATCAGATCATCACCCCTCTTCTAAGGATGCTTTCGTGCTTGCCCTAAAAAACAGGGAGAACAAACAGGGCAGGGTCCCTCTCTGAATTCAGACCTACACAGCGGTACTATAGGAAGCACTCAGACCTTCTTTGCTCTTGCTGATCCTTGCTTTAGGTATTTCCCTAATAAAGCCTATGTGCTGGTTTGGATCTGTTATGTACCCCAGAAAAGACCAATCTTGTGGGGGCAGACCTATTGCGGGTGGGACCTTTTGATTAGGCTGTTTCCATGGAGATGTGACCCCACCCATTTAAGGTGGGTCTTAATCCCCTTGCTATGAAGAGACATTTTGAAGAGAGCTCAGAGAAGCTAAGATAGAAATGCCCCAGGAGGAAAAAAGCAGATAGCCTAGAGAAGGTGAGAGAAGTCAGAGACATTTTGGAGAAAGCCACTGAAACCAGAAGCTAAACCTAGGACAGAAGGATCAGTGGAGACAGCCACGTGCCTTCCCATGTGACAGAGAAAGCCTAGCTGCCATCTGCCTTTCTTCAGAGAAGGTATTATCCTGTTGATGCCTTAATTGAGACATTTTCATGGCCTTAGAACTGTAAATTTTTGAACTAATAAACCCCCATTATAAAAGCCAGTCCATTTCTGATCTATTGCATTCTGGCAGCTTTAGCAAAACAAAACAATCTATTCCAAAACCCATGCCTTATGCCTAAGAGTCACCCCAGAGAACCTCTTTTGTGGCTCAGATGTGGCCTCTCTCTCTAAGCCAAACTCTGCAAATAAACTCACTACCCTCCCCACTATGTGGGACATGACTCCCAGGGATGAGTCTGGCCCTGGCATTGTGGGATTGAGAAAGTCTTCTTGACTAAAAGGGGGAAAATGAATGAAACAAAATAAAGTCTCAGTGGCTAAGGGATTTCAAATAGAGTTGGGAGGTCATGTTGGAAGTTAGTCTTATGCAAGCTTCAGCCAAATATAGCCAAATGCCACAATATGCCGAGCCCCAACCAACAGTATTCCTGAAACCCTAAAGAATACTCTGGTCTCTATCTAAGATTGTATAAAAGTTTTAGTTATTACATTTATTTTTTCAGAAACTTAAAATCTCCAGATTGTTCCTACGCCAGATAGGCCCTGAAACCCAGAGGTACCAGTCTCTCCAAGAACGTCAACCAGTTGCATTCCTCTATCCCATAAAGTCAACACCTCTTTTCAGGATAAAGAAGTTAGAACAGTCATTGCCCAAATATCCCTGAAGATTGAAAGAATGATCAAATGAGAGGGAGAAGTTGTAATGGAGAAATTAGGATTTAACAAATGAGTATGACTACTGACTCATTATACAGATATTTCTTTTTTAGTTTCTAGTGTATTAGAGAAGTCAGAAAGAAATACCTGAAATTGTCGAACTGTAATCCAGCAGCCTTGATCCATAGTGACTGTATGACTGATATGGCTTTTATCTTGTGACCGTGTGATCGTAAAAACCTCATGACTGAAACCCCCTTTGTCCGGTGAATGGGTAGATGAGTAATAAAGACATGTATGAAAAATAAATAAACAATAGGTTGGGAATACAGGGAAAAAATACCCCTAGGTAAACTATGAACAATAGTTAATAGGACTACTTTAATAATCTTTTTCATCAGTTATAACAAATGTAACCACTGTTAAAAAATAGTAAAATTACAAAAAATGCTATCATCAATTGTAGCAAATTTTCCACACCAATGCAAGTGTTGGTGGTGGGTGGTGCATGAGAATCCTGTATTTTATGCATGATTGTTCTGTAAACCCACAATTTCTCTAATTAACAACAACAACAACATGCCTTGTGATGCTGTGGACTTCATCTGAGTCCATGTACTGTACGTATCAATAAGGAAGAGACCCACCTTGAATCATCTTGCACAACAGAAGGGGTTTAATGTAGTTTTACAAATGTAATCTGTTTTCTCTTCTCTATGCCACACTGTCCTAGTTGCCATAAACTTTTCTTCTATGGTCTCCTTCTCAAAGCACTGCACAGTGCTAGGTACACTGATGATAAATAGGATGAGTCAACCTTTTCACCTCTGTAACTCTGCCTGACCCCTCTCCCAACCATTTATGCTGATTTGCCATGAAGCCTCCTAGGGATGTTAACAGATGGCATCATTCCTGATAGTGTGTTCACAAGGAGCGACATTCTGGAAGCCAACTCAGGTCAACAGGACACAAGAACCTCAGCTGCCAAAGGAATAGTTTTTTAATGAAGAGTCCTCATGCTCCAAGCCCCACACTTCCCTTTTTAAACCAAAATGCCCGGTAGCTTCCAATCTGAGCACACTGCACCCCAAGCTCTCCAAGCCCACCTTGCTGAGGTTTCCCACAAAGACATGGGAAGGAGGTACGCAGGCTTCCAGTGCCCCTGGGGGTGTGGGAGTGGTGGTGGCAGGGAGCTGTGCTGTTGGAATTGTCCTTCTTCTATCAAACGGAAGAACAACTGATCAACAATGTACGGGTCCTGAGAGATAGTGTGGCAGCATTTGTGATCTGCAGGTCTGAATTCATTCTACAGACAGCTGAGCAAGAAATATTGACTTACATGTTTATTATCACATTGAGGGGGAGGGGTGTGTGTGTGTGTGCATGCGCGTGCGTGTGTGTTTGTTTATAATTCACCAGGCCCCTGGGATAATGGAGAGTACTTCCAATTAGGCAGACAGCATGATTAAAAGCCTGGGTTTAGGGACCTGGGTTCAAGGTCTAGCTCTGCCATTTCCCTTCTCTCCAAGGGCCTTGGCAATATTTTAAATTCTCTAAGCCTGACTGTCTACAAAAACAAGCAAGGAAGCAAGCAAGCAGACAAAAACCCATATGATGCTGTATGTTGTTGAGAAGATAAAATGAAATACTGCAAGGAAAGAGCTAGCACACTCCTGGTATATGGAATAAGAGCTCACTAAATGTCAGTTATTGTAATGGAATCCATATCAGAATCTTTTTCTACCTGCTAAGTCTTGATCTTATACTCAGTTCTGCTTTTCTGCCATTTTGTCTAGAGATTAGAGCAGTTACTTCTATGCAGCTCTGTAAAGGGTTAGGGGCCTTGTATGCGTCTCTATGGATCGAGGTGACACTTTCCTTTTGTCTTTCCTCTTCTTCCCTCTATCATCTCCCCATCCCGAAGCCCACACCCCACCAATCTAGTCCCCTCCTCTCTCCCGCTCAGTTTGAATCTGGGACCACATATTCATGGCTCAAGATAATCTGTGGAAGGAATTTGCTTGACAGATTTTATTTTCCCATGGCCAACTTCCTATAGGTCCCAAATCTACAGCTGAACCTTCTACACTCAGACCAAACCCACAACTTTGAATAGTCTTTAAGATTTGGGGTAATATCCTGAATATCAAAATATCTGTGCTCTATGATGGACTTCTGTCAGAGATTAGGCAGTGAGAGAACTGAGTTATATTTGCCTAATTGAGTTGTCAGTGAACAACCCCTTCCGTTGACTGTCTCCTGTCAGGGATCATCTAACATCCCAGCTTCCTCAAACTATCCCGTTTTACCCTGTTGTTCTAAAGGTATGATTAATAACATCCCCTTTCTCTTTTAAAAGTGTCCTAGTTTGGAAGATGTATTATAAGGTCACCCTATCTATTGGGATTGGAATATATTTAAGCCTCTTTTCAAATATAGAAAAGATGGTGGGTTGCCAGGCAAAAATGCTTTTTTTTTTTTATTACAATGACAAGAATTGAGAAGGAAAGTCAAACTGAAGTCACAATTTTCAGAAATGGTGCTTCAAAGGGTTTTATTTCTGTAGTGCGAACTGGAATGTGTTTTTATCAGAGAGAGTAGTATTTTGGAAAACTTGGAAGAAGCCTGGTACATAATTTACATTTTAGGTGATCAATCCTTGTTCAACTAAATAAGTATCAAGCAAGCTAAGAATGTTCAAGGGGGAACAAACACATCACACATTTTTTATGCTTCAGAAACCTTCTCCTTTTCCTTTTCTCACTTCACTTCGCGTTACTGGGTAGAATTCAGCTTCCACAGAGAGGTGTGAATTAGAAATCTAATAATACTTAAAACTAGAAGGAGCTGGCAGTTTGTTCATACTAAAATTGTGCAGCTGTGTTAAGATACAAGAGAACTCATCCAAGGAGCTGGGAGGGGAAACTCCCAGCTTTGTTAGCATCAACTACCCTGACCTGAACAGAAAAGACATGAGCTGGTGTAAATGCCACTTATTATCAAGCCACGTCAGTGACGCAGGACCACAGTGGAAAGACACAACATGCACATGTCGCTGACAAAGGCCACACCGTACACAGAATAATGCCTTCATCTACACAGGGCACCGTTAAAGAAGCTCAGGTGCTATGGGATTCCAGGGTTCCCAAGACAGACCATTAACCAGGTTCACAGGTCCTTACTTACTCTGGAGAAGAAAATATATTCTTGTCATTACTTATGGTGCACATCAGGCATTAACCAATTCCTTCCCTTTCGTACTCTCAGAAAGGGCAAAGGGCTGTAAAAGGTACAACGCAACATGCTGCCACCTGGTACACAGCTGAAAAGGAGAGGACGGCAACATCCCAGTGGAGCTAGAAGGGGCAAGGAAACAAGCAGGCAGCTTAAGGTTTCTTCTTTATCAGATCTGTAGCAGTAGAGAAAGCAGGATTTGTGGGAAGTTATGAAGCTAATGCTGGATCCTATTCTTTCATTAACACGCCACCAAGTTTCAAGATTAATCAAGAAGAAATCTCTCAAACATGACATGTTCTAATTTACACCTGGTTACTCTGAAAGATGGCGAGATTTATAGTCAGCTCCAGGTTGTCTGTCTTTGACATTCTACCCACTCACATATTTGCATATTCAGAAACTATACAAACACAAAAATATTAAAAATGAAACCCACTCTATGTTACAGTAGAATGACATGTAATTTATTCATATAATCAACAGGCAGTACTCAAAATTCATTTAAATAAGCGAGTGATTACACAAACATCTAATAATACTAAAATTGATAGTCAGAAGGTATAAAATACCATGGGTATGAAATGCCATGGTAAATACTATTCAACAGACTACAATCATAATTCCAAACTAAATCATGGGTTTTTAAATGAGTTTTAGCCATTTTGGAATGATTTGATTTCCCCCACCTTTGAGCAATTACTTCTTCCACTGGTACAAGACGAGATCATTATTTCCAAGAAATAATACAGAATGACATAGCTTAGGTTCCTCTCTTGCAGCATACTTTCTTGCAAAATGTCTTTTTAAATATTGTCTCTAGATACAGGAAACAAACCAGTCAGCACTCCTCAAGCAAAGGTGCTTGGATCAGAACAGGGCAAAGGTATAACTCTGAGTTCAACAAGAGACAGACAGTGAAAACCTTTTGCGGCTTTTGAAATATGCATACTTCTTTTCTGAGGAGCCAAGCATCATAAACATATTTAGGCATCCAAGCCAGCGAAATTATGGGAATGAAATAATTTGATATCCAGATGACTAGGACACAATTGCAACTGGGGGTAAGATACAATGTAATTATGCGGCACTTCAAACAAAACAGCTTCTATTGTTTGTAAGCCTCGTTACATTTACACGAAGTGCGGCTATGCTTGCAGGAACAGTTTGGCGTATCATGTGTCTGTCTGTATTACTTTAAAGTCTTATATTTTATCAGAATGAGGTCCAAGCACGAACCTGGCTTGAAAAGCTAGCAGCAGTAGTAATGAAACATACCAATAAATTAAAAGGCTTTCACAGAACAAGATTCAGCTAAATCTCTTACATACAAAATACAGCTAGAGAAATACAATTCTTTAATGCTGAATTATGAGGGGGAGGGAAAAAATCTAAAAAAATAGAAAACTCTCTCCATACCTGGATGTCAAGGCAAGATGTAACACTGCATAATGCCACAAAATGAGCAGTCACTGGATGACAGATACTCTAGAATAGTGGTATCTGGAGATCTGGTAATTATGAACACGAGATGAAAATACTGTATCAAAAGGCATGCATACAATCACTGTGTGCATTCAGAGTGTGAGCTGTGACCTAAACAGAGATCTAACATGACAATGAGGCAGTGTTCCAGGGTATCCATCAAAAGCAGCGTGCGCGACTACATGTTGATTAAACCTTCCGAGGCAGCAAAATGTGGGCACAATGCCATGTCTGGGTTCTGCAGCTGTTTTATGATCCTCTTGCGGAATTTCTCCCGCACGCGATTAAATTCCATTATGTCCATGGGGTCCTCTTCAATCCAAAATTTATGAAACTCGTGCATCAAATAGCCTGGTAGAGATAATACCGTGATAAGAATGTAGGAGAAAAAAAGTCCTCAATCACAATCAAAACCATCCTGAATGGTGAAAAAGAAGCTAGACCAAACAATAGCGACCATGGAGATAAAAATATAGCACAGAACACTACTGAATAAGATTCTTCTTTAAAACCAGTATAGAAGCTACAAATCTGCATGATTTTGCAAGTCGTCCTGAAATTATCTTCATTCTTCTCAAGTGGGAAGACAAAGCAGTTCTGCCATCTCTTGGATCTGAATCACACTGGGGACGTTTTCAGAAAAGCCAACAGTGACTACTTCACCCTTCCCTTCCTGATAAAATTAATATAATGGCATGTTTTTTCAAAATTGTTCCGCTCAGCCTTTTTTTCTCTTGATGTTTGATTCCACCAAAATGTTAAATTACCCTGACAAATCCAACAAATGCATTCTGACAATCTACTAAGAGACAATAAAAACTTTAAATCAACTCTGAACAACACAGACTGGGTCATTAAACTACATGGTATTGTTAATAAGACTTCATTGCTTTCAAAATACTTCTATATTCAAATACTTTTGTATCTCAAATACGTTATCTATGAATTAGCTGGACTGGGAAATTTTTTTACTAAATGTTAAGTATATGATATAAGATCCTCTTCCTTTTGTTCTGTTCCCCACCATAACCCTCCTACTATATTAAGAATTGAAAAGTGAATAATTTTTTTAAAATTACAGGTATGTAGTAAGTCTATTGCAAGCTCAGGTATTTCTACATATTAGAAAAGAATTCTTTAAGGAAATAATCTTAGCTTAAAAAACAACACAAAGATTATACAAGCCTTTCTCTGCCTTCACATTAGAAGGCAGCAGAAAATAGTAAAAGCACAGACTCTAGAGCTGGAAAGCTGGTTTGAGTTCTAGCTCTGCTATCTTCAAGTGTAAACAGTGATGGGGAAGCAGGGAACGGTGGTGATAATGGGGGTGTGGGAAGAGAATTTTTAACAAACATATTCAACACTAGTAGTGGCAAAAAAAAAAATCAACAGCTTTTGTTTATCTGGTAATCTACTACTTGTGTGGAAAACCTTCAACATAGTTTCACAAACAGATGTTTAAAAATCTTTCTCACATTTCACTGTAATGCAAAATTAGAAGTGATGTCTCCCCACCCACTGCTGATACTGGTTCCTTCTACAGGCTCACCTCCGATTACTCATCTTATTTCACAGATGCCTGTACATCATTAAACACATGCTCTCTACCAAAAAAAGAAGGGTAGTATGGAACATAATTTATTACACATTTTTTGGGGTTGACTGTTTCATTTATTTGGAGACTAGACTTGTCTTCGGGTCCTCTACACCATTAACTGACATGACTGCTTCTAACACCCTTGATGGGGATTCACTCTAACTCTTACCCAACTGGCCTGGGAGCTATGCAAGCCACAGTCCACTACCACCACGAGAACCTGAACACACCAGAGGAGCCCTAAATCAGAGGCGTCAGCTCCCCCAGCTGCCATCTCATCTTTCTCTGCCCCATGGACGGTCAGATTCCGCATCCTGGCTCGAAGTTCTCTGGCAACAGTGACGGTTCCACAAGTGAAGAACATGTATCACACAGAACAAATTCAATCCTTCTCCAAAGCCAAGAAGTGCTATTTATGCCCCCAACTTATCTCTTTTCCAGTAGAACATCCCTATTTCTCCTCATCATTTCTCATGTGACATGATTTGGAGTCTGTTGATCACCCTGGCAGCTTTAGAGCACACTGTTTCCTCTGGTTTCAGTATCTTATTCAACTAAGAGAGTTCAATAATCAATCTGCCCTTCGCAGAGACTGGGCCAAGTCCTAAAGTATCCCCAGGTCATATGTTTCCTAATGTTTGCTCCGCAAATCCACCTGTAAAAGAGTGGCCTGGGGTGCCTGTTTTAGAAAAGCAGATCCTCCTAGATTCAACCAGACAGTGCAATTGAGTAAGGTCTAGGAGACTTCTCTTTTGGCTTCCTTTCAAATATCACAATTTTTATGGTTCTAAAAAGAAATCTGATAATTTTTAATTTCTTCTTCCCTCATTATATAAAATACACACATAAATTTCCTGACTTGGCTTCTGTGCTCCAATAAACAAACCTGAGCTATTTTTAATGTATAATCAGGTTTCTGATACAATGAATTAAAATCATCCATGCTGCTTCTCTATAGTAACTCAAGAGCAAAAAGGTCTTCACTCAGTGACATTGATAAATAGGCACTAAGAATAAGCGTATTTTGATGAAGAATACTTTTATGTAACATGCATAAAAATTTTCACCTTTCTACAACATGTAGGCTATTGGTAACTCACTCTAAATACAAAGTAGTGTGGTAAAGAGTCCCAGAAGGATGTAGATTCATTTGGTTTCTTCATTTCTCTACCTTAAACATAACTACAGGAAAGGAATTTGAAAGGCTTAAAAAACGAGCCAGTTTAAGAGTAGAGAAGGGGATGGTTCATAACATGATGCCATTCTCAGGACCACTCCTCTTAAGCCTGCAAAAGTGAAGCTGTGACGCTTGCAGCCTGATTCTGACTTTCTTCATCCCATCAGGAAAATAATGAGAAACTATATAACATGATTTTAATCAAAATACAGAAATGGTGGCATGACTTCCAAGACACATATTATAAACATGAAATTTCACCCTTCTATATAACATTATGGAGTGTCTAGAATTCATTCGGTCAATTGACTTTAATAATACAATTATAAAAATATGCTATCATCAATTGTAACAAATGTTCCACACCAATGCAAGGTGTTGGTGGTGGGGTGATGTATGGGAATACTGTATTTTATGTATGATTATTCTGTAAACACACAACCTCTCAAAAAAAAAAAAAAAAGTTCAGTTAGTCAATTGAATTGCCAATAAGCAAATATGTAATAAGTGTAGTATTAGGTATTGAGGAGGCAAGAAGAGGGAGATTTTGTAGGTCCCCAATTCTCAGTCTCTTGGAGAGAGGGATACAGGTAGATGCTTTCAGAACAAAATAATTAAGTGCTAAGAAAGCTAACGAAGTGGCGTGTAAAGTACAGGGAGGAAACCAAGGCCAGGCTCACTGTTTCTCATTTAATTCTTTCAACAGCTTTGTGAGGTAGATAATGCAGATACTATATCTCCATTTTATAGGGAAAGACATTGGACTTAGACAATACTCTTGTCTGTATTCCTACTGAATAGTTCCTTCTTTTGAAAGTCAAAGAAAAGGAAACTTCTTTTCCTCTTCTGGTCATTGTATTTCCTTCTGTTCACTACACCCAACCTCACCATTTAAATGGGGCTGAATGTTCACTGGAGCTCCAGATTGAATGTAATTTTGTAACATACTGCCTTGGCATTACAGTGTTCACTGAATAATTCTGTAAAGTCAGAATGATAGAGCTATTATATTCTTACAGTCTTTCACCTAGATAAAATGTTTGTTTTGAATACTAATTTGACTTTCCAACTCAAGCCTATAGCTTATCTGCTACTGCTTGAATGCACTGGCTTTGCTTCACTGCATTCAATTAGTGCAGAGCAGAGGTATACGCAAGGACACGGGTAACTGCTAGAGCGTACAGAAGAGGTGCACAAACCCGATCATGACCGATGAATCCAGGAACAGTTGGCTTCCCGTACTCTCCTCTGGAGAGGGCTGTCTCTCTGCCTATACCCTAAGCCATAGGGAATTGCTGCTTTTCCCAAAACCTTGTGAGTGTCTTGGGAGATCAGTAATCCTGTTGCCTGCTTGTTTACCTGGGCTAGGATTCTCTTGGAAGCATACAGACCCCGGCCAAAGCTAAATATTTCCAGAGAAACTAGACTTTCTTTCTTCCAAACCCCTTTCTCCAATAAAGGACACCATCCATCTTTAGCCTCATATCCATCCATCCATCCATCCATCCATCCATCCATCCAACAAAGAGTTACTGAGTTCCTACCCTGGACCAGGCTCTATGCTGAGGATACAGCAGGGAAAAACAAACATTCCTGCCCTTAAATGTCAATTCCTTATGATACTTTCCTATTTTTCATTCCCTGGGAGAGCTCCTCCACTCTGTTGCTTTGATTTTCACCTTCATGTTGATGAATCCCAAATCTAGAGCATGAGCCCTTCAAACTCTCTAGAAAGCCACAGACTCCCATTAGACTGCCCACTAAGCAGCTCCAAGAGGAACTTGCCCTCGGTATGCCTAAAACTAAACTCATTCTATTTTCCACTGAAACTGCTTCCCTGGTTTCCTAAGGAGTATGTTAAATATAGAATAGGATAAGCACAAGAAGCTTGGGAAACATGGTCAGGGATCTTATTTATCTACATATTTATGCTTTTTAACACAGCTTGCAAAGCTCTATAAGGTCTGCCCTCACATCCCTGCTCTCACCTTTCTGGTCTCATCTTGAGCCACCCTGTATTGCAAACTCTATGCTATTAATTGAAGCCACCACACTCTCTCGTCTCATATCCTTTGTCTGTGCTGCTTCCTCTGGCTGGACCACTCAGCTACCATTGCTTTATTTCCTGACACTCATCCTTCACATCTCATCTGAAGTGGGCACTTGCTCTGGGAGGCTTTCCCAGACTTCCAGAGTGAATAATCTCTGCAAGGCCTTTGCAATTTTTAAAAATAGTATCTTTACTTACCCTATCATAAAATTCTTCACATTATTTTTAATTATTTGTTTTAGACGCCTGTCTTTCTCAGCACAAAACCTGATTTTAGTAGGACCTCATTAATATTTGTTGGAGATGGTCAGATCTTTGCTTTTCTCTTTACTTTCTGTATTTTAAGCAAAAGTGAATGCAATTAACCAACTGTCATAGTAGGTGCTATAAAAACATATATAAGGAACTTACATTGTCCATTAAAAGTCATAGAGTATCATAGAGTATGTGTTTTATTTTTATTTAAGTTATACATACACAGTTTAGCAAGTCTTATTATGAAAAACCAGCAGCACCCCCTGTCCTAATTCCTACTTTCCTAAAGTAACATTTCAACTCTTCTAGCTGATTCTTTTGATTACTGACCTCCACAGTTCTAAACAGCATGCTTCCATTGGTTAGTTTTTTTGATGTCCCTCAACAGAAGATGATTTAATTCCCTGTCACCCATCTGAACCATATGATCACTTACTTTCTCACAATTTTCTTTCCCTGGTTTTAAAAACTGCCTTCTTTGTTCATTTGCTTAGTTTTCCACTTACTTAATTTAACCCCAGACTATCCCCTTTAAATGTTGTTGGGGAATGAATCATGTGTCCCACAAAAGACATGTTCAAGTCTTAATCTGCGTTCCTCTGGGGATGAACCCATTTGTAAATAGGACCCTTGAAGAAGTTATTATCAGATAATGTGTGGATTCACTTGTGTTAGATGAGGTCAAAGTGAATAAGAGTGGGCCATAAGTCCTATTACTGGAGCTCTTATAAGCAGAGGAAATTTGGATGCAGTAAGTCCTAGAAGCCAGAAGTCACAGAAAGCCACAGGAGCAGCCAAGGAGAGAGATGGCCATGTGACAGAGGCAGAGACGCTAGCCAAGGAACCCCGAGGATTACGGCAAGCCAGCACCAGAATGCTGCAGACTTAAGGGACAAAGCAAGGCTTGTTGAGCTGGCCAAAAAATGCAAGCTGATAAATTCTTGTTGATAAGTCAATCACTGTGTGGTATTTGCCATAACAGCCCTAGCAAACTACGGCATTTGTTGTTAACAACAAACGTGTTCAAATACAACAGATGTTCTACCAATTTCATCTTCTTCAAAGAGGCTCTCCCAGAACCTTCTGAACTGCTAAAATCTGGATTTTTTTATTCTCAGCCAATTGCATAGATGTTACCTTGGGCTTTCTCTTTACTTTCATCCTGAAGATTCTCTTCACTTCTCTCCTGTGATACATTTCCTGCTTTCTGGCTCCCATTTATTTCTTTTTGGATTACTCTAGTATTTGAGGGGAACATATCCTGCAGGAGCTTCCTGAGAAAGGTGCAGGGGAGGTAAAATGTTTGAGGCCTTACTTTAAAAGAAATGTCTTTATTCCACTACCATACTTAATTGTTAAGATAGATTGGATATAGAATTCCAAATTGGAAATCATATTCCCTTACTTTTTTATACTTTCCAATTTTCGTAGACATTATTCTATTGTCTTTAGACTATAATGCTGCCGCTGAGTAGTGCAATGTCAATTGATTTCCAATTCTTTATGTGATGACTTTGGAAATTTTTAGGATCTTTTGTTTCCAGCATCATAAAATTTCACAATGATATGGACCTTGGTGTGGGTCTAATTTAATCTATTATGCTAGCACTTACTGATTTCAATATGAAAACTCATCTTTCAGTGTTGAAAATTTTTCTTGACTTATTTTTTTATTCCCTCCCCTTAGTTTTCACTGTTCAATTTCTGACACTCCTGTATTATTCAGATATTAGACTTTCTGGAATGCTTCCTTAATTTCTACTTTTTACCTATACCTTTTTGTTCCTGTTTCATAGATTTAATTTATTCTCTTACCTCCTTGGATATATTGACATACATTTTGAAGTTTTCTTCCGTGTAGTTTCTGTTTCCTCTAAGCAGCTTTTTTTTTTTCCTTCTGTTTGTTTAGACTTGCTCTCAAGCTTGAGGCTTTCCTCTATGTTCTGGTTATCTATTGCTGCTTACCAAATCATCCCCATAGTATGGGGCTTTAAAAAACAACTTTCATGTACTCATGAAATCAGTGGGTTAGAAATCCAGAAAGGGCATTGCATGGATGATTCCACAATGTCTGGGTCTCAACTGTGAAGACCTAAAGGTTGGGGGCGAGTTGACACCTGGTGGCAGGAGTCATTTGGAGGCATATTTTTTGCCCATGTGTCTGGTGGTAGATGCTGGCTTCCACTGGGGCCTCATCAGGAGCTGTAGTCCCATCACCTGCATCTGGCCTCTCCATGTGGCCTGGACTTCCTCACAACCCAGAGGAATCAGATCCCCTGCATGGCAGCTCAGGGTGCCAAGGGCAGCTCAGGTCACAAGAGAACCAGGCAAAGCTTTTCTAACCTCTCTTTGGAAGTCAGAGTGCCAATTCTGCCCTACTCTATTCAGCCCAGGTTCAAGGGGTGAGGTGGGGGGAATGGTACACATAAACCCCAACTCCTAAAGGGAGGAGTGTCAAAGAATTTACTGACATATTTGTAAACCACACACTCAGATATCTGATAACCCTTGGTTGTGTGTGAATGTTTCTGACTAAATAAAAAAGCCGACTGGACTAAAAGCTGATTGGAAGCTCTCAGCACATAGGTAGTGCTTGAGCATCACTGTGGAGTGATATGGGCAGGATGTTTCACTAGGGAGCTCCAAAGGTCAGCATCTTTAGGTCTTTTCTCTTGGGCTGTTCAGATTCCCCAGAGAAGACCCTTTCAGTCTCTTCACTGAATGTCAAAGTTCTAGGAACAGAGTAGGGGAAGAGCTTGGGTGTCTCAATTTTCATCATGGACATTTCTAGTATGGTTCGCCATCAACTGTGCTATCAGTGTGCCTGGTTCCCATTAGTCCAAGACCCTTTATTTTGCCCTCTCTGTAGAATAATCCACCAGCCTTGTGTTGGGTGGGGGTTAGGGCAGGGACAGCCACTGGGAAAAGGGGATTTGGGTCCCAAAGAGCTTTTTAACAGTCTTTTAACCAATCTTTTTTTTTTTTTCCTGGTTCTACCTTCACCCTCATTTCCAGAGACACCTGATGCTGTCAATTCCTGAACCTTTCAGGGATTCTCTGGAATAAATTAGGTTGCTTCTCAACTTTCCACAGTACCTGCTTGGGATTTTGCCTTCTCAGGATTACTAAATCAGTTTATTATTTGATATATTTTCCAGCGTCCAAAATGAGATTGTTCTTGCCTTGTCTCCAAGTTTTCCTTGGGTTTGTGCTTTCTTTTTTTTTGAAACAGCTTTGTATTTACTTTAGTGGCATTTGAGAAGGGAAGACAGCATAATGTATGCCATCTTTAACCTGAGGTCTCGATTAAGCAGATATAAAAGACAAAATTCTAGATATTATAATCATTATTCATCTAGGAGTTTAGACAAAATAAATTGCTGTTAACGTGGGACTTCGTCACATTTTACAAATGTACTGAGGAATACCACCCTCCTGTGTTGAATCTGGACTCAAACGACTGTGTCTTACCTATACTTAGAAAGAGTGGCACACCTATTTAGCAAATTACCAGCAGGAGAAAGATGAAAGGAATATAAGGAAGAAAAACTGCAATTTTCTGCCAGGAGGTGTCAGTGCAGTGAGCATGGTTTAAATGGTGTTTCTCCTTTAAATTCCCTAGGTGGCTTGATCACTTGATGATCTGTCTTTCCAGGTTTCTCCAAAACAGTTTGTTTCTGGTCTCCAAGGTTCATAATGACAAACAGCTGGATTTTACAATTCTGCCTCCAAGAAGGGAGAATAATATCCTAGAACTCTACCATATGATTCAGTCTTTACTTTCAGAAACCTCAGCACAACTGCAACATGGAAGGATACTTCTCCGTCAAGGACAATACAGGGCTCTGATTCAGGGTCACCAATACTTCCCTCTACTACTACCTATTTTTACAGGGGAATATTTAAAATGCCACCCTCTGTAGCAGTAGTAGTGGTAGCAGCAAAAACAATTCCAATGGTAACATCACCACTGTCAACATTACCCATGAAACCAACACCTCCTCTTTCTAATAATTACTGAGAACTAACTAATAAGAACATTTTATCCATTACCTCATTTTATCTTCATAACAACTCTATGAAGGAAGGACTCATTTTATAGATGAAATAACACAAGCTTAGATAGATTAGTAAATGTAGATCTGGGAGACAACTTAGGTTCTTTGTCTTCAGAGCCTGTTCTCTTAAGCACTAGGCTGTGCTGGATCAGAGAGACAGAGAGAAAGACCCATGACGTCTTTAAGTTAGACCAGCAACTGATACATTGGATATTATGCAAGAGCTTGGAAAGAGAAAAATCCACAGTGATTCAACATATAAGTGTAGGTTTTGAATGAGGAAAAAAATCAAAACCAAAGGAAGTTCAAAGGCCCTAAAGCAGCCAGATCACAAAGATATAGCAGCTTTCACCCATGTCTGGAATGTTCTGTAGAAACTATATTGATAATTAAGCAATGGGACACTTACAGAACGTCTGCTGGAAGTGGGACAATGTTGGAGCTTCTGGGGCGATGTTGTAGAAGTGGGTTTTTAGAGCTCCACTGATCAGTAGATTATATGCCAGATCTGTTATGTTGATGCCCACAATTGCAAATGAGTACCTATAAAGTATAAATCACAAAAAAACTGCATGTCACATATGAGAAATAAGCATTTTTTAAAATGATAATATGATTGTTTAAATTACTATTAAATTATTTGTCTGGGCACTAGGTTTCCCTTCCCTCTCTACCTATTAAAACTCTGAATTTTGTAACTTAACAGAAAATCTTAATAATATTTACCAAGAGAAGAACTGAGAGATCATATGCTTTGACTTGGTGATTCCATTTCAAAAAATATTATAATAAATAGAAATATGCAGACAGTTTCATAACAAGGATATTCATTACAGCATAATTTATAATAGTAAAAAAGCGGAAACAATTCATTCTAAAAACAATAACTGGTGAAATAAATTATGGTAATTCCATATGAAGGCATATTACAGCTAATAAAAACTATATTTTTAAAGACTATTTAGGCAGGATATATAAAACATTATATACAGAAAAATCCAAGTTGTATTTTATACACACATATGTGCATAGAAGAGGCTAGAATAAAATACCACAAAGCATTAAAGATGGATGTGCTAGAGTAATACGACTGAGGTGAATTTTTGTTTATTTTCCAATATTTTCTAAATTTGCCATAATGAATTGTATATTACTTTTAAAATGAGAAAATTTTAAATAGCTATCTTAACACACAGTGTATATTTCTAGTCCCTTTTCTACTTATCTAGCAAAAATCAAAAGGAACTCGGTCCTTAAATCCTCTTTGCTAATATAAGTTCGGCTCAGCAAAAAGGAGTTCTCTGTTTAGAAATATTTTTAGATGAAACAGGGTGTTATAAAAAAAATTTCTAAACTAAATTTTTATCTGATAGCTTGAGACATAATAGAAAACCTTAAAAGAAAACTACCAAATACAATTTTATATGATGATTCTTGAAAATTATTTCCACATAATTATAACTTTCTATATCTTGTCAGTTGGTCACGGGGAAAGTAATGTCATATACTCCTACAAATAAAATCCAAAAATATACAAATGAATCCTTTGTAAAATTCAACTGGATTACATATTTCCAAAAGGACAATTGGATTTTCATCCTTGTCTTCTTTCACATGCTCTGAGGACATTTTTGTTTACTAATTTCTGATTCATGTTCAGACTGACAATCTTTATATATGAAATCATACACTCACCCAATTGCTTTATCCATTCTTTTCTTTTCCCATTCTGCTTTGCTGAATTTGCTAAATGAATGAATAAATAAATAATATTGAATTCCTAATTGATACTTGCTCCCTTTTAATGTTGGAACTGTTAACTAGATAGAGATATCTGTAATTCAGTTTTCACACAGTGATCAATTTAAATCTTAGCAATTGAAAAGTCACAATAAAATTTATATAAAGTTCAGAAACAATTATTTAGAGCCATGCTACTAACCCACTATTCACTTTAGTACAGCATAGAGAGACAGCACTAAAGGCCAAACATTAAGATATTCTTTTACAATATCATTAATTACCAAACAGTATCTTCATGAAACCTTGACCAGTATCTTTCTTTTCTCCAACTAGATGTTACCTCATCCTCTCATATCTCCCCCACCATATTTTGATTGGTTTTATCTCATAGGATTTTCTTTGCTCAGCCTTATTTGTGATGCCTGATAAACAGTAGATGTCAAATAAAAGCTTATTGAACAAATGATTGAGTTACTGAAAGAAAGAGAGAAAGAAAGAAAGAAAGAGGGGGGTGGGGAGAGAAAGAGAGAGAGAGACAAAGAAAGAAAGAGTTTAAAAATTCTGTTCCAGCAAGTTCTGGGGCATTTCCTCAGGCTAAGTTAAGTCAACTAAGCCACAGCAGTTCTATTTTAATTTGCTTAACAATTTGAGCTTCTGAATAAGAGTGTTTGAAGAAAGAGTTCTAATGCTGAAGCAATTTGAAAATACTACCTTACATTACAATATTTTGTGTACTTGGTTAAGTTCATTGTCACCTTGGCTAGGCTATGGTGTCCAGTTGTTTGGTCAAGCAAACACTGACCTGATTGTTACTGTGAGAATATTTCGAGGATTTAAATAATTAGTTAATTGTACCTATGGCTGATTACATCTACAGTCAACAAAGGAGAGTGCCATCAACAAAGAGAGAAGTTTCATCCAATCAGCTGAAGGCATTAAAGGGAGGACAGGGGATTTCAGCAGTCAAAAAGAAGAATTTCCATCTCTACTTCAGTCAACCAGTTTCTCCTAGGGAACTCACTGAAACCTTCATCAGAGTTTCAATTTGCGGCCTGCCCTACAGGATTTGGGCACTCTCCACAGCTGTATGAGCCAATTCCTATAATAAGTTCCTTAATATTTAAATATATTTACATGCATGTTGGTTCTGTTTTTCTTGAGAGCCCAGACCGACACTCCCCATTCCATTGCTCTTCATACTGCCAATGTCCTGTGGACAGAGACATGCTCCTGTCTTCTTTGTGACTGATGTAATCTTTATTCAGTGTCTTACACTAAAAAGAGTAGCATTTCAACTAAATAAAAATTTAAAACTAGAGTTATTATGAACATGTAGCTTCCATCTAAGTAGGAGAAAGGAGAGTTTTCTAGAACGCACTGCAAATACTTCATTAAAAGACACACACACACAATACACACAAACATAGCCACAACAACATTATGCGAATTGATTTTATACGTGTGATTTCTACTCTATAAATGACTGGCTATAATCCAAAGTAAACTGCCTTTAACTCATGTTACAACATGTCACCTCTTTTAAAAGTGTAATGGACAACCAATAAATCAACCAATTATCCAAAAAGAAGCAAAGTATTTTGACCTTAAAAGACACCTATCCAAAACTAAAATGTATATGAAAGGTAAGCAGTTTTATATATACAAATTAGAAGCATCTATTTCTCTTCAAGAAAACTTTGTAAATACCCAATGTCTCTATACTTGTTAAACTAAATCTCTATCCATTTTCCTGCATTGGAAATACAAGAAAAGGTCAAACACCCTCCACTCACTTGATCACTTTTAGGATATCCTGTCTCAAACAGAATGGATCCCTCTCTTCAGAAAGAAACAAAGCAAAAAAAAAAAAACCTAACAGTCAAAATTCTTTTTTAAACTTGAATCAACTTTCATCCCTCAAGTTACTTCTGGAATCAACAGATGGAAGTCCACTGGCCCAGGGATGTATAATGCTTGCTGACTGAAGGACAGGCAGCAAAGAGCTCTCCTCAGTGTAAATTTTCTTCTCCCTCTTCAACACCCGAAATGTTCAGGGCCTGATGGAATCTATGCTGATACTGTAACTGATCAATATATATATCCTTTAGACATGGGTGAAGGACAATAGCACTCCCAAACACTTGGATTTTGTATGCAGTGACATGTACCACCATTTGAAGTAATTATCTGTGGACTTCATCACTCATTTTATTGTACCTTGGGGGGATGAAATGTAGTTTTCTCTACATGCCTATACACACGTCTATACTCGCAATGCACACAAACATGGCTAGTCCTCTTCTTAAAGAAGAGTAGTCACACAACCCTCAATTTTAGTTAATAATCCCTATCTGATGGCTTGGACACAAGTGATAAAACATAAAGCCTTTCTTGAAAATGGTTCATACACAAATCTCTAATGGTTGATCAAAGAAATTTGGGGCTTATGGTCACTTCCCAAGGACCATGGAGGATGCATTCTGGCTGATATTCTTCCAGAATAGCCAACCTGGCAGCACACACGATTCCTCACTTAATTAAGTGAGTTCAGGGTCTTGACTTTACAGAAAGATGCTATTTAGAAAACAGTTAAAAATTAAAATAGCTTGATTTTAACCATGTAATATATGAAGAAAGAGTTAAATGATTTTAGAGTTTTTCCTAAAGCACATAAAAGACCATGAATTTTTAATCTTTTATATTTTGGAAGTTTAACACAATTTAATGAATCTTAGCCAAATGAAGCTGGAATCAGTATAATAGTAAGGTGAGGGTGGGATGTGCGTAAGGAACAAATCAACCTATTCCTGAATTTTGAGAACGTTATAATAAAATTTGGATTTATTTAGCAAACATGAACCTAACAAGTTTATAGTATTAAAACATGTATATATAGAGTATATTATATGCTATTTATAACTAATCAAATTACAAATACACTAAGCAAATTTTTCTCCATGTAACAAAACTCCCAAATAAAGTGTCCCTTTCTAGGAAGTTGGTGGGGTCAGAGCACATGTGGTGAAGCATTCAGCCTGTAGATGAGGTGTTTTAAATGTTTCTTTCTCCTCAGGTACAGTCATGGCTGTAGAAAGGCACTTGGACATTTTCTATCAGGTTCGTATAGTTTGGTTTTTAGTTTGCTGAAACAAAGCCCAAATATAATTAACTATATTCAATCAAAAGTTGGGAAATGTCTGCCTTTTGAAAATTTTTCATGAATTTAGATTTCTTTAAAAAATCTTACCCAAACTTATTCTAAAATAAACTAAAGCAACCGAACACAAAAGCAAAGAAAAAATACCTTATCTCCTCTTTAGTGATATCTCTTCATGTAATCAGTTAGAGAAAAAAAATTTAGAAAGATAAATGAAAATGCAAATAATTTAGAATCTAGAATTTTACAGAATCACAACCAAAAAAAGCCTCAGCAATTCCACTGTCTCAGTTGGTCCTTGATTTCATGACTTCCTTTAACCCTTACATTTCCCCATCATGCTGCCTTGCATCTGAACACTTTCTCCAACTCTCTCTCTTCTCTTCCACTCCTACCTCCTCAGTCTTCCTGGACACCAGTGACATTATCAGTCCCACCCCCCACCCCCACCACACATACACGCACTTTTCTTAGGTTTCTTCTTCTTCTTCTTTTTTAAAATATGTTTTATTGTAATAACATATATGCAACTCAAAATTTTCCATTTTAACCACTTTCAAGTACACAATTTAGTGATATTAACTACATTCACAATATTGTGCAAATATCACTAACATACATTACTCAACTTTTCCATCACCTCAAATAGAAACTGTGCCCATTAGGCAATAACTCCCCATATCCCTCACACACACATCCAACTCCAGCCCCAGGTAACCAGTAATCTACTACCTCTCTATGAATTTGCTTATTCTTGGTCTTTCGTATAAGCAAGATCACATACCAGTTGTCTTTTTGTGCCTGGCTTATTTCACTCACCATGATGTCTTCAAGTTTCATCACGTTGTGTCATGTATCAGTCCCTTTTTAAAATACCTATCTTGCTTGAACTGTGCCCCTCTACATCCTAAATCCCACCATAAAGTCTTAAATGTTAACCCTCCTATTCTGCACTTGTCTAGGAGCTTGTCTGAAACAGTTTAAAGTCTCACTTCTGGTAGGCTCACTACCCTGAGGATCTCATCAACTGATCCACACAGGAGATGAAATTAATTCTGTCAACTTTACCCACGCCCAACACATTATCCCTATTTCCTTGTTTACTGAGACAGCAATTTGAAAGCAGAGAATTTACATAATTTTTAAGAAAGAAAGCATAAAACAGTAAAAGAACTTTAGGCAGCATTTGGGTACAATGAGAATTAACGAGGAGAAGACAAGGAAAGTAATCTGGAAACCCATTCCCAGGCCACTTAAGCATTTGGGCTTCAAGGCGCCTGTCCCCATCCCTGAAGACTGATACATCCCATTGACCCTGGGACTGAGTCAAAGGAAAAAGGTTAGAATATGACTGGAACCTTGTTAGAAGGATCCTTAGCAGGCCTGTTGAATGCCAAGGCTGAGAGAAGGAGGTTTGATTGAATCCATGCCCTTCAAACTTAAAGCACAAATTGTAGACTGACTCAGAAACTCCAAAGCCTCCAAGTACACCTCCTTTGAGGCACTAAGACTGGGGCAGACTTCTGAAGTTCTCTGCATTTCATATCCACACCTTTGGGGCCTAGAGAAAAACAGATCCCTGGAGTAGGAATGTCTTTCTATTTTGTGGAATCCAGAACTAAGTCACATGCTGGTCTCTCTTAGAGAAACAGGGTATAAAGAGAAAAACAACTTTCTTCCTTCTCTTCCCATTAGGGGTCTGATCAATGAGAGAACCATGTAAAACTTCAGCGGATCTGAAAGCACTTTCCAATCACTCCTCACCACACTAGCTCTGCAGGGAGATGAACCAAGTAGCTGAGATGTCCACATGGTTTTCCCTTGCTCTCCAGCAAAATGTGCATTTTCATCTTGTCAAATGTCCACCGAATATTTTAGGTAAACATGAACACCTTTACAAATAACATTGTTCTATGAAAAAAAAATGACAGAAGAGGGACAAAGCCTTATCCCTCTTTTATTGAATAATTACCTGCATTTTGGATGAAGAGAGTCAGAAAGGACCTGCTGAGCTGCTGTAGCATCCCTTTCCGCAAAATACCTATAGTTGGAGGAAAAGACCATAACTCCATGCCCTTGAATACATTCAATTTAACTGCATTAGAGCCCCTTTTGAAGTCAGAGATGGACGCTGGCATAAGATTACCACTTGTCTCAAGCTCTCTCAGAGAATGAGACGCTTTCCAGTATAGGATTTTCCAAATATAATGGCACAGCTGTGAAATCCACATAGATTTAGAAAGGTGTCTAGTAGGTTTGAAATTTTAATTATGAACACTGCCATTCCCCAGAGAACCAAGGGGATTCTTATTAAGGCGGGTCATAGTGGGGGATGGGACAACTTGGCATTTGTGGCCCCTCAGGTAGCAGAGGCCCGAGTGAAGGGCCACAGCACTGGGCTGTGACAACCAAAGGGCAGAGAGAGGGAGAATGAGGAGGTAGGAGAAGACACATTTCAAATGCATTTTTCTTTTTTTTTCTGGAAGATTATTCACTGGGTACTTGAATTCTGAACAAATGGAAAATATCTTATGAAGCTTAGAGATGTTAAACACAAAATTTTGTTCTGGGGAGCAGGGGCAATGAAGTTTCCTAATATAAACTTTGTATATCCTTAAAATATTTCATAAAAAGTGCTTCATAAAGACAATTATAAAACTATAGCATATATTATTGAATTGGATGTATATATTTTTTTCTGCATAAATCTAAAGACTAAAACTCTTGAATTTTCTCTCAGAAAGTTTCAAACCAATTCAGCAATTTTGTCCAAGAGTATTAATGAAACTGAGTCTCTTTTTGCACTTTTGTTGGGCATCTCGGTTTCCTCTTCTATGTCTTGTCTATTCATATTTCTTGGTCTAGAATATCTAAAAATGTCCTTGAATAAATAAGACAAATAACCCTACAGAGAACCCACCGGATACAGAGTCTTTATCATTAAGTGTCAACAGTATCAGTCTTAGCTTGTCTTTTTACTTTATTTATGGAGACTTTTCAAACTGAAAGTTTCAATTTTAATGTGTGAAATTTACCGATTTCTTTCCTTTATGATTTATGCCCCCTTTTTTCTTATCTTTAAGAGATCCCTCTTTCCTCAAATATTTTAAAGATTTTCTCACAAGAAATTATAAAGACTTGTTTTTCATATTCAATTTATGAATTGAGGGGAAACAGAGATGTAATTTTTTCTAATTGGAAGGCTAACTGTCCCAGCTCCACTTGCTCAAAAGCTCATCTTTTACCCACTTATTTGTAATGCCATCTGTCAATAAAACTTACTTTCTATTCATTCATATTATATTCTAATTGCAGCATTTAAAACAATTCATAAAGGGTGGTTTTAAACATCCTAAATTTAAAATAAAGGGAAAAATCTAGGGGAAAAATGAAGTGCCATCAAACAAAAGGCTAAATTTCTTTTAAAAATGTATCATTATCCTCACTAACAGGGTAGTGTCAAAAGGACACAAGAAGCAACCTGAAAGGGCTCTCTTTGGCTTGAAAAATAATGACTGCAAATGACTGAATTTAAGCATCATTCAAAAAATAATGATTGCAATTGTTTAAATTACATTAAATATATAAAAATGCAAGAGCTCAAAATAATATTAAGAAATAGAGAGATAAAACAAAAACCAAATTATTTAGTGATCACCAATGAAAGGAACTAGCACACTGAATTCTTACTGTGAAAACTGGTAACTAAAGGGAAAAACCAAGCATCTATCCTAAACCAAGCAACCTTAATTTATAAAGGAAACTTAGTCTTTACAGAATTATAACTAATTGTGGAACAATAACCAAATTACAAAAGCACTCTGCACAATTAGTTAATTGATTCAATGAAGCTCACTGAAGGAGGTAACTGTTATACTAAAGATTGATGAGGACATTACAGGGGAGTCCTCTGATGCATCTCAGCACTGTACTGATTCCTGCTCATACATCCCTCCTCCTCCCCCATCTGGGGGCACAGGGGGCTCCCCTTGACTTGTTTCCCTGTCCTAGGCCTATCTGGCAGCCCCCAGACAGACATAGCTACTGGGAGTCTCCTAGGATCTGGCAACCTCAGAGCAGGCAAGCTTGCATTGTTCAACTCCTCAGGCCAGTGGGTTTGCGGAAAACAAGACCTAGAGATGTTCCTCTGCCAGACTCCCACACTGAGCTGTAGCACAGCCTTCAGGACTACACATGTCTATCTCTGATCCTGCCCCACCAAGGCCTTGAGAGCTGAGAGTGGGGACAGGGCAAGGGGCTCATGTCTGCAGAGATGCCTCCTCCAAAGAGTAACCAGGAGGTGTGACATAAGAGTTGGCCAACTTCAAGTACCCACAGCCGTTATCAAGAGATGACTCCACTGCCATTGCCCCACCTAGCACCTGGCAGAAGCAACCCCTGAGCACTGACGTGGCTACCAGTCACCCAAGGCCCCCTAAGAGTGCAGGGGTAACAGAAGGGCAGCTGCCACATCTTTTTCCATGACAGGCCACAAGAGGAAGGGAGTTTGATTGATTTAGGGACATTAAAGAAGTCTTTTGTGCCTAGTGTCCTCTTTCTGTTAGAGCAGCAGAGTGTATTTCAATGATTTACCATTTACAGAGGACAGAGTTAGGTATGAGTGAAGTTTTAATGCAGGCACAAAGTTAGTTTCAAATACTAGTTAAATCTATTTTTTTTCTTAATTTTCTTTTTTGGCTAATCTAGGACCTATGTGTGAACAACTTTATATTAATATTTTTTGTAGCTGGTTTACTTGGGTTGGTATGATACATTATATTTAAGTTCCTTGAACACTCTGGGTCCCCTTATTGTGTATGAATGACTGAGGCTTTGGAAATTAAGGGATGCTAGTGTGAATAAAGTTATTTGAAGGGGAAAATAAATGTGATGTGATATGAACCTGAATTTATTCAAGCCTGTGCAAATACCTCCAATTTTCAGGAAATATGGAGGCCGGTTACAAGTACAAACAGACAAATCCAGACTGTAGGACATTTTACCAGACAACTGACCTGAAATTTCCCACAAATTAATGGCATGGAGGTGGACAGCAGGGCAGAAGTGCAGAGGGGGAGAAGAGACGACTCTAATTAAAAGATACCCGAGACATAAAAACCAAATGCAATCTTTTGGATCTGACAAATCAGCTGTAAAAAAGACATTTTTGAGAGAATTGGGAAATTTGAATATGGACTGGATATAGATGATACCAAGAAATTATTGTTAATTTTGTTAAGTGTGATAATGGCATTGTGGCTAATATAAGGAAATGTTCTTATGTTTTAGAAATGCATATTGAAATATGAGGGTGAAATGGGACAAACTGTTTAGGATTTCCAGTAACATAATTCTACTAAAAAAAAAGTGTTGTAGTATGGCCAAACCTTAATAATTATTGAATCTGGGTGATCAGTATAAGGAAGGTCGCTCTGCTTTCTAATATGCTTGAACTTTTTCATAATAAAAAATTAAAAATAAGTACACATGAGATTTGCTTAAAAAAATCCATGAAGTCTTCAGAAATAATAGTAAGATAGTAGTCGTTTTTAAATTTTTATGAACCCGAGTTAACTCTTAAGAGAACCTGAATGTTTGCATGGAATCTTCTGGGAAGTGACTCCTGGAACTAATAACTCAACTTTGCTGTCAATATGAGATCAGAATATCATGTTTATATTCAACTACTCTTCATTATACTTACTGTAAATTGTACAATCCCAGAAGTCCCATTCCTCGAAAATCTGTTTTAGGATCATCGCCTTGGAAACCAATTTCACACCATTGCTTAGAGATCCGAGATTCTAGTGGAGTACTGGGCTTCAAGAATTTCCATAACTAGAGACAAAAGAGAGAATTACCCTGTTGATACATACACACAGATACCCTTTTATTTTTTTGGTCCAGATTTTGTAAACTACATTATTAGGAGGAGCTCTGCAAAGCTGAATATATGCAAATAAATTAGAAATAAAGGGTTGGTCATCTTTCAATTTATCTTTGACTGCATTTCTCAAGAACCCCTTGGAGATTCCTAAGACCTTTTCAGGGGGTCTGGAAGATAAAAACTATTTCATAATAAAACTAAGACAATATTTGCCTTTTTCACTCTCATTCTCTCATGAGTGAATGTACAGAGGAATTTTCCAGAGGCTGTATGAAACATGATGACATCAATGCTCTGAAAGCAATGGAACATCTACTTGTGTATTTTAGAGTTAAAAATTTTTGTTTTAATTTCTATAGTGTGTGTGTGTGTGTGTGTGTGTGTGTATTCCTCACAAAAGCTCTTGGGAGCCCTCAAAAATATTTACTTGTTTAAAGGGAAAGGGAGAGCCAGAAAAGTTTTGAGGCCATTCATCATTCAAATCCTTGGAAAATGCTTATCTAACGTCACATCGAACTTTTAGCAGAGGTGTTAAAAATAAAAGTGGGCTGTCTTCAATTTCATTACTTAGGTCTCATCTATAATAGGAGAGCAAACATTAACATGTAACTGGATAAAGGAAGACCACCAATGTTTGTGAATGAATCTCAAAACATATCTTTAAGAGGTAAAGAATCCCAATTACAATCTATATAATAATGAACAAATATAAATTCGGAACAGTGTGCTCTTCTCTGCCTAATGAACAGGTTTTATTCTTCTAAGTCTTCTATAGAAAGATTAACTTCAGATTTAGCACATATCATCACTTTGGTGAGAAAGAGATTGATATCTCAGTGATATAAATATGTGATGCTCTAAATATTCATTCTTTCTAATGAGCAGATTAACCTTTTAGACTATTAATAGTATTTTCTATTGTAACTTCATAGAGACAGGGCACAAATACAAATGTAAAATTTTCTTTTTACTATTTCAGAAACAATTCAACTTCTAAATTTCCTATTCTCTGTTATATGGATTTTTTTCATTCATTTTATTGAGATATATTCACATACCATGCAGTCATACAAAACATAGCATACATTCAATTGTTCACAGTACCATTAGATAGTTGTGCATTCTGTTATATGGATTTTAAAGCTAAAACAGAACAGCAGCACATAAACACCATGCTTTATAGTGAATTGTCACATGTCTAACACTTAGACGTAATATTCAATGACAGAAAATACAAACTCAAAAATGGTGAAATTCATCCCTGTTATTCTTGGACTAATCCAAAATTACTTATTATTCTTATGATACAATATTTTATCTTAGTGGAATGAATGGTAAATTCAATTTATCTAGAAGATGAGAGAAAACCTTCAGAGGAAAGAAAGTAAATCTATCATGCTTGGAAGCAAAATATCAAACATAGGCATAAAAGATATCTTTTATATTATCCATATAAGATTTTGCCAGTGCTCAACATTCATCAAAACAAAATATTTCTGAGTTCATCAGAAGAATACTAAATAATAAGAGACCAGTTCATCATCACTGGAGAAAGGTCTCTTTTTAAAATTCCTTTAGGAACTGATTTGGTTACTGCTACACTGAAAAACAACAACAAAAGGAAACAAAAGGTAAACATTATCACATTCATTTGAATAATGATTTGAAGTAACCTTAGGGCCTTACACAGTTTTAAAAATACTGGCTTCCAAAGAATAACTGTAGTAAAATGGCAAAAGCAAGCATTTCATTTCTGTGGGTAGTTATAAACCTCATTCACCAGGCCAATACAAAGGTTGGAGAAAGTAAGAACTTGGAATAATAAACGCTTTAAAAGGAACTCCATTTTAATGATTTCATGTATCCTGACAGACTAGACTAACGGCTAAAAAATGTTCTTAATCCTGTCTGCTTTAATAAGGGTCACTTTCTTGGAAAATGAAAGTCAATTATGCTAAAGTACTTACAATGAAGTACAACCATGTACATATTCCTTGCAAGATGTTTCAGTTGCAGGATTCCCTTCTGATGGACAGGCTTTTCCCTGAAAAGGTGAGGCAGGAGGCAGAGTCTGCCTCAAGGGTGAGGTCATTACTTGCACCCTAGAAGCCACCTGGAAACCTGAACAAAGGAGGTGGGAGGCTCTGAGGAGTCCAACATCTAAAACTGTGCTCCTGGGAGGAGCTATTACAAAGCCAGCTGCCAAGAGGAGATGCAGCTGGGAAGAGTGATTCTCATGACAGATGACAAGCTACAGAAGTGGAAGCTGCGTTTTGAGTCAGACTCTCACCATAGTCGAGCCTGGTTCTCTTTTGTTCAACTCTTTTGTCTTTGCACTGAGCCTCTACTGCAGGCTTATTTGAGCACTCCAACCTTGACTCGGGTCTGCTCCCGAGAAGAAAGGGTAAGGTCACCTCGGCCACCAGGGGACGGTGTCTCCCCAGGGCCAAGCTTTTAATTTGGGGTTATTATTTTTTAATGGGAAAATGCTAATTTTTCGGTATAGATGGGAAAAAAAGCTTATATTATTAACTGTAGGAATTCATCTAAAATTTTGTCTTTATTTTACATTTGGTTAGAAAACTTTTACGGGAAATGTCAATTTGAATAAATCAGGAACAGTGCTACATGCATATAAAGTGATATTATTAATTTCATCCCAGCCCATTTCAAATGATCAAAAACTTCAATTTTTTTAATACTTTAGGAGTCTAAGTAGTAATGGATAAAATATAGGGATTTTTGTAGATGCTGAGAATCTCTTCAATTAGATTGCAGAAACCATGGCTTTCCCCAAAAGTGCCTAACATATTAGTGGATAGTCCTTGCTCTAGGATTATTAGTTGCATGAGTCAGAATCTGAACTAAAGTGCTTGTAAGTTTGCTCTACTTTTAAAATGCAGATAACAATCATCACCCTTTTTAGCTCAGAGCTGCAACAATCAAAAGTGGTAACACATACATATTTAATGACCACAGATAAAAGTTGCATGATAAAAGTTCTCAACATGGATCCACTGAACTTCATTAATTCATGCCCACATTTGCTGAAAACCTACTATGTGCCAGACACACATAATAGGTCAGCTAACGATGATGCTTAGCAGACACCCAAATGTCAATGATTGATTCTGAGGGCATCTCAGCTATTCTAATGAATTGCTCAGGGGCTGGCAGCCAGTCTGCTAATTGTACATCCTCTTATTTCTCACCTTTAGGACACTTCGTTGAACTTGACTACCTCTGTCACAAAATGGTGAGGGAAAAAAAGACAATAAAAGAAGAAGAAACTCAGCCAGTATGTAAGCTAAAAATTAAGCAGGGAAGAAAGGGAAAAAGAAATAAAATTGCCAAGATGAGGTTTTTTTAATTTTTAATGATAAACATCAGATCCAGCACTAATTAGCAGAGACAAATGAGTCATCTGCTTAAGTACTTAACATACACAAAAACACACACACCACAGAAAAACACAAGATTTTTTTTTTAAATTATAGCTTCTGTAGACATTTTTTCCATAAAATAATTGTCAGGCAGCTAAACAAATGTTTTCTTTCTGTTTTGTTACTGTCATTTGGACTTTTAGGAAAAAGCTTTTTCATACTAAAAAGCATCTATTTTCAGAAGTGAAATTTTAAAACATTTCAGATGAGTAGTTCTAAAGGTTGGTCTTTTTTTTAATTCAAAATTCAATATCTTGAGGCAAAGTTTTATTGATGTTGCATAATACACCATCAGATCATATAAGACTTTTAACATTTTGCTTTGACAGCCAGGAGGAGTACCTGTAATTTCCTATTATTTTTTGAACATTTCTATTTCTCTAGATATAAACCTTTACCTCCTCTTCTGATACTCTCCAAGTTACATGAATAAATAATCACCATTAAGATCTTGGGTAATTTCCCAAGAGAGATATTACTGAAGCAGATACCAACTTCATCTTCTTTGATGTGTATTAAAAGTCAAAAATGAAAATCCCAGGTCACTATTCGACAAATGCTATTTCTCTTATTGGTTTTTTACATGTTAAACAATCTAAACTTGAGCCAAATGTGAGAGCGCACAGAAATCACTTCTGATGCTTTCTCAGACTACAGAAGAAAACTGCCCTTAAACTTAATTCCCTGCATGAATTTTCTAATGAAATATTTACCTCCATCATTTGAACAAGCAAGAAAACTAGGTCTTAATACCCAGTTACCATGCCTGTATCTTGTTTATCTTTGTACCCCAAAGTCCAACCCAGAACAGAGCACATAGCAGATGTTCAGCAAACGTTAGCTGACCTAAATCAAGTGATCTAACCAAATCACTTTGGTGTAGGCAAGGACTAACCTTCAAAAGCATTTCTTCATGTTGGGGATTATCGGAATCATAGGGTTCTCTACGCAGTTTTTCAACATCTGCAATAAGATTTCTGTACCCAACAATTTGCAGAAGGCAAGCCTGAAGAGAGATGCCCAACCTAAGATGTTCAAAAACAGAAGAAACACACATGAGAAACTTGTTTGGCATTTATTCACTTGATATATGTTCAACAGAACTGTTCGTATTTATATAATGTAGGGTAAATTAGTTAAATAGCATCTTTGTAATAGAAGCACAGTTCTTCCTGAAGCTCCACCAGGAGAGCTGTCGAAATTGGCTGCATTTACCTTGTGCTTCACTTAAGCAAAACTGCAAGGCTATGGCTTAAGAAAATAAGGGAAGGAACCGAGATGGCAGTGTAAGATGCTCCAGGGTGCCATTCCTCCAAAGAATCTTTGAACAACTAGATGACAGAGTCATCTTCATCAAAACTCCAGAAAACAATTAAAGGGTTTCAGTAACTGGGTGAAATCAAGAAAGCACAGCTTTAAAAATGGTAGGAAAAATTCAAAGCGCCCTGGCTGGCCCCATCACCAACTACTCCCTGGCGCGGTGTAGAGCCAGCCTGTGCTACCATTGTGGGTCCTTGGTCCTGTTCCTGAAGGAGCAGAGGAACCCCTAGGCACATACTGGGGTGCCTTTAGATTGGTGCCAATCTATTAGGTGGTCATCTGTCTCTGGCTCACCCTCCCATAACTTTCTCTGCAGGCAGAAGTAGCTTGCAGACAGCTAAACAGTATAACAGTTAAGTCCAAGAGGCCTGGGGCAATAGATTACCTGCTCTAAGACATATAATAGAGCACCTGGAGGAGGGGAAAGTCCATTTATAGCGAGTAGAGGGGACATTCAGATTCCTGTAAAACTGAATTCCTATGGCCATAGGGTGCCCAAGCCCTGAAAAATACAGGCTCAGAAAAGACTGAGAGGACCCAGTACCTCACTTTCCCCTTGGGCTGATCTTGATAAGAAGGCTTTTGAAGGAAAACACCAACCAAAAAAAAAAAAAAAAAAAACAATTTGCAAAGACTGTGAAAGGTTTGCATGTCACTAACTGGGTCGAAACCTAAGCTTACAGATAAAATCCCAGAGTTAACACTTTAAAATATTTCAATGTACCATGTACAAAAAAATGATTACAAGACAAAGAAAGAAACAGAAAATCATGGCCAATCCAAAGGAACAAGATAAAAATTCAGAAACAATCAATCAAGGAGACAAGACTATAGATATACCGGACAAATTTTAAAAAATTGATCTTTAATAAGCTCAAGGAGATAAAGGAAAACATGAAGAAAAAATTAAAGAATATCAGAAAAATGATGAATGAATAACATGAGACTCTCAATAAAGAGGTATACATTTTGAAAAGGGACCAAACAGAAAGACTAGAGTTGAAGAACACAATAACATAAATGAAAAGTCCCTAGAGGATTTCAACAGCAGATTGGAGCTGGCAGAAGAAAGAATCAGTGAACTCAAAGACAAGACAATTGAAACAATTCAGGCTGAGGAAGAAAAAGAAAAAAGATGGAAAAAAAGTGAGCAGAGCCTAAGAGACCTGTTGAACACCATCAAGCCTGCCAATATCATATTATGGGAGTCCCAGAAGGACAAGAAAGAGATAAAGGGGCAGAAGGCATATTTGAAGAAATATTAGCAAAAAACTTCCCAAATTTAATGAAAGACATGATAATACACTTCAAGAAGCTGAACAATCTGCAAACAGGATAAACTCAAAGAGAATTACACCCAGACAAACAGTAGTCAAACTGTCCAGTGCCAAAGACAAAGAGAGAGTTCTGGATGTTACAAGAGAAAAACAACATGTTACATACATGCTATATACAAAAGTACCAAAAAGATTAAGTTTCAATTTCTCATCAGAAACTACGGAAGCAAGAAGGGGATGAAATATTCATATGCAGAAAGAAAACAAGTACCAAATAAGAATTTTATATTTGGTAACAGTGTCTTTCAAAAATGAGGGAAAGATTAGACATTCCCAAATAAACAAAAACTGAGAGGGTATGTCACCATCAGACCTGCTCTAATGCAATGCTAAAAGGAGTTCTTTGAGCTGAAAGAAAAGGACACAAGACAGAAAACTGAAGCAGCACAAAGAAATAAAGATCTCTGGTAAAGGTTCTAAAATGCAAATGCATAAAAAGTTATGATAAATCTATGGTTATGGACACACAATGTATAAATATGTAATTTGTAACAAGTACAACAAAAAAGCAGGGGAACAGAGGGGTACAGGGATAGTGTTTGTGTATGTTATTGAAGTTAAGATGGTATCAAATCAAACATGATTGTTATACATTTAGGATGTCAAATTTAAGTCCCATGGTAGCCACAAAGAAAATAAAAACAGAAAATATATACAGAAGGAAATATGCAGGGACTGAAGGTGGCACACTACAAAAAAATCAAATAAACTTGAAAGTAGGCACAATTGGAAGAACTGAGGGACAAAAATGATATAAGATCTATGGAGACCAAATAGCAAAATGGTAGAAGAAAGTGCTTCATTGTCAATAGTTACTATAGATGTAAATAGATTAAACTCTCCAGCTAAAATGAAGAGATTGGCTGAATGGATTAAAAATCACAACCTAACTATATGTTGTTTACAAGATATTCACATTAAATTAAGAAACGTAAGTAGGGGGAGAGCAGTGTCATGAATGTGGTGATGTAAGAAATCCCCTGGAAAAGTCTCCCCTCAGAATCAGTTAATAAAAGGTCAAATCCCACTTGCTCAGAACTCTGGAGGATGACAGAGACTGGAGAAGGACTCAATGCTTAATTTAAGAAAAAGAAAAATAATATCCAAGATCAGTTAGGAAATTTTTCCATCCCAGACCCACCAGTCTGGACCCCTTACCCTCACTCGGTCCCATGCAACTTGTGAGTTATGCAGAGACAGCAAGGACCAGGTCCCTCCTGCCACTGATGCAGATGATAGAGCCACTCACAGCAGCAACTTAGAATCCCATGTACATCCAGGTATCAGGACCCAAATCTGCAAAGACCCAGGGTGATACACAAGCTGTTGTGTCATGCTGCATACTAAAAGGCCTCAAGTAGGAGGAGGAAGAGAGAGACTGCAGCAAAACTGTCGGCAAGGTGCACACACTCAATCCTGTTTCTTCTGGCTGGACTACCTAAATGCACAACACATTTTTCTGGATTGACCCACCTTTCTGGATTGACCACATCTGGCTCTCCAGAGCAGGATACCCTAAGGGGGAAGAAAGTGGAGGCAGAAAAGCCTCATAGACCAAAAAAAAAGGGGGGGGGGAATGGACACTGAACTATGTAAAACAGGATGGGTCCCAGACTGAGCAGTGTAAGGAAAAGGGGACACAAAATAAGGGGGAGAATAAGCAAATCATAGGAGCTGGAGAGAAAATTCTGCACACACACAAAATAGAACAGATCAAGATTTCTGGAGATGGAACAGAGGAAAGGAAACTTATTCCTGTAGGTGAATCAATTACACAAAAAGTGCAATCTTATAAACTGTACCCCATATCCAGAGCAAGATTCAGAGGAAGAAGAGCTGAGATAATCTGAACAGCTAAACACAGGCTACTCTAAAGGTCCAGAATAAGTTACACATCAAAGAAGAGTCTTCACACAAAGCCAATCAACAATAAAATCCTAGACAAGAGGGAGAAACTGACCTTCAGAGTTAACTCATCAAGATAATCAGATGCCCAGACATCAGTAAAAAATTACAACCATACTAAGAAAGATAAGGTCCAATCAAGGGAACAAATTAAAACTTCATAGGAGACACAGAATTCAGAACAACTTAATCAAAGAAGTTCAAATACATCTCCTAAATCAATTCAAGGATATGAAGGAAAATAAGGAGATAAGCTACAGGATATAAAGAAGACAATGTGTTAGCATAAGGAAGAATTATAAAGCATAAAAAAAAAACAAATTATGGGGAAGAACAGCACAATAATGGAGTTTAAAAATACATTAGAGGACGGGGAAGATGGCAGCATAGAGAGGAGTGGAAGCTAAGTAGTCCCCCTTGAACAACTAAAAAAAACCAAAAACAACTAGTAAATAATCCAGAATAACTGCGGGGGGACAAATGAGACCATCCACTCATCATACACCAACCTGAATTGGGAGGAATGCCCGAGAACACAGCATAAAATCTGTAAGTAAAACCTGCTGATCCAAGTCCTGAGACCCCCTCCCCCATAGCCCAAGCTGCAAAGTCTTGCGGTGCCAGAGAGAAGCTCTCTCCCAGCAAGCAAATATAGTTCAGATGAGCTTCAACTGGGGTTTTAAGTAGTGAGTGTGAACTGCTCACTACAGGTACGAATCCCCCAAAAACAGGAGGCTTTGGGTGACGACTGACTTTGGAGAGTCGGAGGGTCACCTTGGACTAGGTCTGAAGGGGACTATCTGTTTCTTTTTTGGCTCAGTGGAGAAAGCCCCAGCCATCACAGTTCCCAGTGCTGTGACTCAGAGAAGGGTGGAGACAGCACAAGCAGAGAGAGCGAGACCATTGAAATGCTAATGACTTCCCCCTAGGGGGTCTATCTTCTCTAAGAGGAAAGGGGTGGGGCCCTTTCCATTCAGAACCAGACCCCAGAGCCTGGGGGAACACGGCCATACCTCCTCACACTAGTCAAGAATTATAGGCTAACAGGCACCACCTGCTAGGCAGAAAAGCACAGTGACCTGAGGCATCACAGGAACCAATTTTCTAAGAGACATCCTCAGGGATACCAGATACTGAATATTTCTTCCCTCTGGGACCTGAGCCTGTTCTGGTCTGGGAAAACCTGATTGGGGTAACCAAGGAAACCATGCCTAGACAACAGAAAATTACAGTCTACACTAAGAAAAACGAAGCTATGGCCCAAAGGAACAAACGTACACTTCAACTGAGATATAGGAATTTCAACAACTAATGCTAAATCAATTGAAAAAGTTTAGAGAAGATATCGCAAAAAAGATAGAGGCTGTAAAGAAAACACTGGGCATACATAAGCCAGAAATCAAGAGTTCAAAAAAACAACTAGTAGAATCTATGGAAATGAAAGGCACAACACAAGAGACGAAAGACACAATGGAAACATACAACAGCGGATCTCAAGAGGCAGAAGAAAACACTCAGGAACTGGAGAACAAAACACCTGAAAGCCTACACGCAAAGGAGCAGATGGAGAAAAGAATGAAAAAATATGAGCAACGTCTCTGGGAACTTAAAGATGAAACAAAGTACAAGAATGTATGTATCATTGGTGTCGCAGAAGAAGAGAAGGGAAAAGGGGCAGAAGCAATAATAGAGGAAATAATTAATGAAAATTTCCCATCTCTTAAGCAAGACATAAAATTACAGATCCAAGAAGCTCAGCATACTCCAAACAGAATAGATCTGAATAGGCCTACGCCAAGACACTTAATAATCAGATTATCAAATGTCAAAGACAGAGAGAATCTGGAAAGCAGCAAGAGAAAAGCGATCCATCACATACAAAAGAAGCTTAACAAGACTATGTGCGGATCTCTCAGCAGAAACCACGGAGGCAAGAAGGAAGTGGTGTGATATATTTAAGGTCTGGAAAGAGAAAAACTGCCAGCCCCAAATTCTTTATCTGGCAAAACTGTCCTTCAAAAATGAGGGAGAAAAGTAATTTGGGTGGAGAATAAAAATATTTACTTGGGGCCCCCCTGAAGAGCTGGGGGAGGATGCAGAGGTGTTGGGCTTCCTCACCTGGATTGTAGCTGATATTCTCACAAACATTGGGGACTGACGGCTTGATATGCTGAGCCCTCTGGCTTGGGGCTTGCTCTTATGAAGCTTGTTACTGCAAAGGAGAGGCTAAACCTGCTTATAATTGTGCCTAAGAGTCTCCCCCTGAGTGCCTCTTTGTTGCTCAGATGTGGCCCTCTCTCTCTAACTGAGCCACCTCAGCAGGTGAACTCAGTGCCTTCCCCCCTATGTGGGATCTGACTCCCAGGTATGTAAATCTCCCTGGCAACGCAGGATATGACTCCCAGGGATGAATCTGGACCCAGAATCACGGGATTGAGAATATCTTCTTGACCAAAAGGGGGATGTGAAATGAAATGAAATAAAGCTGCAGTGGCTGAGAGATTTCAAATGGAGTCGAGAGGTCACTATGGTGGACATTCTTATGCACTATATAGATAACACTTTTTAGGTTTTAATGCGTTAGAATAGCTAGAAGTAAATAACTGAAACTACCAAACCCAACCCAGTAGCCTTGACTCTTGAAGATGATTGTATAACAACGGAGATTACAAGGGTTGACAGTGTGACTGTGAAAACCTTGTGGATTGCACTCCCTTTATCCAGTGTATGGATGGATGAGTAGAAAAACAGGGACCTAACTAAATGAAAAGTAGGGTGGGATGGGGGGGGGGATGATTTGGGTGTTCTATATTATTTTTTTTTTTTATTCTTATTCTCATTCTTTCTGGTATAAGGAAAATGTTCAAAAATAGATTGGCGTGATGAATGCACAACTGTATGAAGGTACTGTGAACAGCTGATTGCATACCATAGATGACTGTATGGTATGTGAATATATCTCAATAAAACTGAATTTTTAAAAAATGAGGGAGAGTTTAAAAGATTCACAGATAAACAGAAACTGAGAGAGTTCATCAACAAAAGACCAGCCTCACTTGAATAACTAAAGGGAGTTCTGCAGGTTGAATGGAAAAGACAGGAGAGAGTGATTTGGAGTAGTGTGAAAAATGAAGATCTTCAGTAAGGTTAACTTAAAGAGTAAATGTAAAACCCAATATACAAGTTGACTCTTTAATTCCTATAAGAGTCAGAATACAAATAACAAGAAAAAGGCATACTTGCTGATAATGGACATGCAAAATATAAAGAGGTAAAGTGGAAAAAAACAACATGAAGAGGGGAAACAGATATATGGGAGCAGACAATGTATATGATATTGAAGCTAAGTTGGTATCTTATCAAATCAGTAAGTTATAGATGTAGTTGTGTAACATAAAACACTAGGGTAACCACAAAGAAAGTACTTAAAAAATATACAGAAACAGAAATGAGAAGGGGATCAATCAGATATATCACAAAGGATCGACCATACAGAAAAGGAGGTTGCAATAAAGGAAAAGAGGGGCAAAAATAGATGACATATAAAAACTCAAAAGACAAAATGGCTGAAGTAAGTACTGCCTTTACAGTAATCATACTGAATATTAATGGATTAAACTCCTCAATGAAAATATACAGGTTGGAAGAATGGATAAACAAAGCATGATCCAATCACATTTTATATACAAGAGACTTACCTTAGACTCAAAGACAAATTGGTTCAAACTGAAAGGATGGAAAAAGATATTCTATGCAAATAGTAACCAAAAAAGAGCTTGGATAGCTATACTAATATCAGACAAAACAGACTTTAAGTTAAAAGCTGTTGTAAGAGACAAAGAAGGAATTATATATTAATAAAAAGGGCAATCCCCAAAGAAAAAAATAACAATCTTAAATATTTATGTATGTAAACACGGTGCACCAAAATACATGAGGCAAACCCTGGCAAAACTGAGGGGAGAAATAGACATCCCTACAACAATAGTTGGAGACTTCTATACATCACTTTCATCAATAGATAGAACATCTAGACAGAAGAGCAATAAGGAAACAGAAAACTTGAGTAATATGATAAATGAAGTAGACCTAACAGACACATACAGAATATTTAACCCCCATCAGCAGGATATACATTCTTCTCAAGTACACATGGATCATTCTTCAGGACAGACCATATCTTGGGTCACAAAACAAGTCTTAGTAAATGTAAAAAGACTGAATTTATATAAAGCAACTTCTTTGACCATAATGGAATGAAGCTGGAAATCAATAACAGGCAGAGAACTAGAAAATCCACAAATATATGGAAGTTAAATTACACTCTTAAACAACCAGTGGGTCAAAGAAGACATTGCAAAGCAAATCAGTAAATATCTTGAGACGATGAAAACAAGAACACAACATATCAAAACCTATGAGATGCAGCAAGGGCAGTGCTGGGAGGGATATTTATACCCACAAATGCTTACATTAAAAAAAAAAAAGAAGAAGAAGGAGCTAAAATCAAGCCCTAACTGCACATCCAGAACTAGAAAAAGAACAGCAAACTAAACCCAAAGCAAGCAGAAGAAAACAAAGATTAGAGCAGAAATAAATGAAACAGAGATTAAAAAACAATAGACAGCATTAACAAAACCAAAAGTTGTTTCTTTGAAAAGAACAATAAATTTGACAACCCCTTAGCTAGACTGACAAAGAAAAAAGAGAGAAAAAAGATTTACTCAAATAAAATCAGAAATGAGAGGGGGGACATTACTATTGATGCCTTAGAAATAGAAAGGATCATAAGAGGATACTATGAACAACTGTATGCCAACATATTAGACGACCTAGATGAGATGGACAAATTTATAGAAACAACCTACACCGACTCTAGAATAAATAGAAGATCTCAACAGGCCAATTACAAGTAAAGAAATTGAATCAGTCATAAAAAACATAACAACAAAGTAAAGCCCAGGACCAGACAGCTTCATAGGTAAATTCTACCAACCATTCCAAGAATGAATACCAATCCTGCTCAAACTCTTCCAAAAGACTGAAGAGAAGGGAACACTACCTAACTCATTCTATGAAGCCAACATCATCCTAAAATCAAAGCCAGATAAAAATACATCAAGGAAAGAAAACTACAGACCAATCTCTCTAATAAATAAAAATGCAAAAATCCTCAAAAAGTACTTTCAAATCAAATCCAATAACACATTAAAAGAATTATACACCATGAACAAGTGAGTTCTTTCCCAAGTATGTAAGGGTGGTTCACCGTGAGAAAATCAATTAGTGCAGTACATCATGTTAACAAAACTAAGGGAAAAAACTCTACATTATCATTTCACTTGACACAGAAAAGGAATTTGACAAAATACAGCATTCTTTCTTGATAAAAACACTTCTAAAGATAGCAATAGAAGGAAACTTCCTCACATAATAAGGGCATATATGAAAAACCCATAGCTAACATATAAAATGGTGAAAGACTGAAAGCTTTCCCTCTAAGATCTGGAACAAGACAAGGATGCCCACTGTCATCACTATTATTCAACAATGTACTGGAAGTTGTAGCCAGAGCAGTTAGGCAACAAAGAGAAATACAAGGCATCCAAATTGGAAAGGAAGAATTAAAACTTTCATTATTTGCAAATGACATGATCCTATACAGAAAGTCTTATAAAAATCTACAACAAAGCTACTAGAGCTACTATACAAATTCAGTAAAGTGGTGGGGTACAAGATTAACACACAAAAATCATAATGTTTCTATACAGTAGTAATGAGCAATATGAGGAGGAAATCAAGAAAAAAATTCCATTTACAATAGCAACTAAGAAAATCAAATATCTAGGAAAAAAATTTAACCAAGGATATAAAGGATTTAGACACAGAAAACTACAAAACATTGCTAAAAGAAATCACAGAAGACCTAAATAAATGGAAGGACATTCTGTGTTTATGGACTGGAAGACTAAATATTGTTAAGATGTCAAGTCTACCCAAAGCAATTTACATATTCAATGCAATCCCAATCAAAATCCAACAGCCATCTTTGCAGAAATGGAAAAATCAATCATCAAATTTATATGGAAGGATAAGGGGCCCTGAATAGCCAAACTAATCTTGAAAAGAAGAACAAAGTCGAAGGACTCACACTTAACTGATTTAAAAACACTACAAAGCTAAAGGAATAAAAACAGCATGGGACTGGCATAGAACAGACATATAAACCAACAGATTTGAATTGAGATTTCAGAAATAAACATCTTTGGCCAATTGATTTTTGAGAAAGATGGGGAAGAATAATCTCTTCAGCAAATGCTGTTGGGAAAACTGGGTAAGATATACAAAAGAATGAAGGTAAACGCCTACCTCACACCGTATTCAAAAATACCTCAAAATGGATCAGCCACCTACATATAAAAGCTAAAACCATAAAACTCTTAGAAGAAAACAGAGGGGAAAACCATCATGACCTTTGATTTGACAATGGTTTTTCAGACTTTATACCAAAACCAAAAGTAACAAAAGAAAAAATAGATAAAGTAGATTTCATCAAAATCAAAAACTTTTGTGCATCAAAGGACATTATCAAAAAAGTGAAAAGACAACCTACAGAATGGGAGAAAATAGTTGCAAATCTATCTGATACTAGTTAACACTCAGAATAAAGAACTCCTACAACTCAACAACAACAAAAAACAATCTAATTTAAAAAATGTGCAAAAGACTTGAATAGATATTTCTCCAAAGAAGATATGCAAATAGCCAAAAAGCATATAATAAAGATGCTCAACATCATTAGCCATTAGGGAACTACAAATCAAAATCATAATGAGATACCACTTCACACCCACTTGGATGGCCATTATTTTTAAAATGGAAAATAATACATGTTGGGAAGGATGTAGAGAAATTGCAACTCTCACATATTGTAATGGGAATGTAAAATGGTGCAGCTGATGTGGAAAACAGTTTGGCAATTCCTCAAAATGTTATATTTAGAATTATCATATGACTGGGAAATTTTACTGTTAGATATATAACCCAAAGAATTGAAAGAATTGAAAACAGAGACCCAGATACTTGTACACCAATGATCATAGCAGCATTATTCTCCGTGGTCCAAAGGTGGGAACAACCCAAATATCCATCAACAGATGAATGGATAAACAAAATGTGGTGCATATATACATATACACATACACAATGGATTATTATTCAGCTGTAAAAAGGAATGAAATTCTGATTATGCTGCAACATGGATGAACCATGAAAACATTATGCTAAATGAAAGAGGCCAGAGATGACAAATGTTATATGATTCCACTTATATGATGTTTGTAGAAGAAGCAATTTCAGAGACAGAAAGTAGATTAGAAGTTACCAGGGTCCTAGGGGAGGGAGAATAAGGAGCATCGCTTAATAGGTTCACAGTTTCTGTTTGGGGTGAGGAAAAGTTTTAGTAATGGTTGGTGGTGATGGTAGCACAACATTGTAAATGCAATTAATGCCATTGAATTGTATGCTTCAAATGACTAAAATGGCAAATTTTATGTTATATATGTTACCACAATAAAATGTTAAAGAAATTAATCAAAGGAAAGAGGAAGTCTTTATGGTATAAACATCCAGAGCATGAAGAAATATAGTTGATAAACTATTTATGTCTATCAAACAAAACAAAACAAAAAACCCAAAACAGAAAACAAAGTGGTTAGTAGTAGGAATACGTTAATAAATTATAAAATGTTTCCCACATCATTCCTTTCTATTTCTTCGTTTTCTCAGAAAACTAATTTTTTAAATTCAGATTTTGTCAATATCAATTAGGAAAAATGGTAATAGAATCCATACTGAGGTGTAAAAATAAAATTACTACCTATAAAGACTTTTTTTGTAAAGGAAAACAAAGAATAGATGGCAAGGAAGTGCTTCTGAAAGAAACTTATATAACTTTCACAGACCAGAAAAGAAGAGATTTGCTATTAAATTTAGTCTAATTTCTAAATATGATTATTAGACTATATCCCTTCATTCCCAGTCATAATCTTAAATTTTTTGGTTTAACCTAATTTAAAATGAATTGCCTTCTTATCACCTTCCCACGGGAATAAAATATGTCAGAAGGTTTCAAAAAGACATTCACTACACAATTAAATCAACCTTTAAAGGCTGAAAAAGGAACATGCAGCTAATCAGCTGAAGTGGCTGCAGAAAAACACTGTGGAAACTGGGGTAAGCGGCGTTTTGTGATGAGTCCCTGGATAACTAGCATGTAGAATCCCTCCTTGAAACAGACTTTTAAAAGTGCACTTGAAATTCCCCTGAACTACACTCTTTGTCTTTGGCAATTAAAAATCTCCCTCAGCAGTAATGTGAAGATGTGTAAAAGATGTGCATGCACATCTAAAAGACAGTTTGATTGCTACCCACCTAAACCATCTCTAAATATATCTGAATTCAGAATTTATTCCACCCAATGTGCTTGGCCCAAGCTTTTAGTGAAATATTCCTATACCCAACAGAAAACATCGACCTAATTTTAAATGATATGTACACTGTCAAATGCATTTTAATACTTCCAAGCTGAGAAGACTAAATTATTAAGTTCTAAAGTCTTCATATAAAACCATCTCTCCCTCCCACACATCTGTCTTCTTGACAAACAGGTAGGAACTGTCTCCAAGATGACTGGCCTGTCATGAAAGGAAGGAATATTTCTGATGGAGCAGAATCAGCCTAGGTTCATTTACAATTTGAACATTTACTGTTAATGTAAAACAGAGGCATCACGTTGAGCCACTGTTGATGAATGGGCTCCTTTTATCACATCTCCTGATATCAGGGGTATCCATAAAATTTCTTACACGCATTACATCTCAAAGTATAAACATAAATCAAAACAAAAGTATAAAGTTGCTGCCATTTACATACATGGAAAAGCACTCTTTTTTCCTTTATTCTTCATCTGAAAGTCAAAACACTTTGATGATTATTTTAGGCCAAAAGAGCAAGTGAAGCAAGATTGCTACAGAAACACTGAAGTTGTCCATGTGACTTGTATCCTATATTTTAAACATAATAAACATATTCTTACTGTGGATTTATGTCAGGATTAATTTTTTTCAATTCCATGATGTCGTCTATAGTCTTTTCAATAGCATCAGGGTGAACGCTCACAGAAGTCTGCAACAGCTGGAAAACATATTTGAATCAGTTCCCTTGTCATGACAGCAGTGACTAAAGCAGAGTCTATCTGGATAGGGGCTTCAAGTATTTGTCTTAAGCTTCTATATGAGGATGAAAACTAAAAGCAAAAATTGATCTTGTGTACTTGAGTTCTAATAAATTTGACATTTTCACAACAGGAGTAATGCCATTTCCTGATGAGGGTAATTAACATAAGACAGAAATAAATAAGGTTGTGTGTGTGTGTGTTTACCATTTTCATCTATTTCAAGCTACTTATGCTGAAATATTATATTTTACTTTTCTCACTCAACATGGTGCTATTGTTAATGGGCATTATGTCTATGATAAAGAGTGAGGTACATGAGGGAAATTGTCATAAGGATGCCTAAATGAAATAACAAGATGAAATTATCAAGAATCGTGAAAAAGAAAATAGACTTTAGCCCTGTCTGTGAATGCTCAACTATGTGCTATAAATGCTAGCATAGTGACTTGTTTGATTCTATTAGAAAATACTGAGAATAAAGTTAAATGTTTTGGATATTGAATAAATAGCAGAGAGTTAATACTTTTCCTATTTTCAAAGGATATTTATTTTATGACTTGAAGAGAGGTATAAAGAATGATTAATTCAATAATGAAATAATAAGTACTTCACAAATCTGCCTAAAATTTGCATACAGTGGTTTCTCTCACTTGAAAAGTACAGTAGTTTGTAACAGGCAAACAACTCTTTCTTCTCTGTTTGCATTAATATTCTTAGCCAATGGTATGTCTTTTGGTTCCTAAATTTTTTTTTTACGTGTAAAGTTGTTGAAAAATATAGAAACAATTTTCTTACCTTACTTTTTGAATCCCTCAGGGATGTTTCTGTTAAAGCGATAACAAAAATAGTTATTCAAAAGTTATCCTTCACAAATGGTTTAAAATTACTATTCTGCAGTATAACATGGTACCCTCAATGCCACCAACACTACATTTTGCTTATTTCTTTATTTTAGGCTTACCAATTTTCATGGTTCTAGAAGCTCCAGGCTTGGTATTGTAACAGATCCGCTGCAGTTCACATCGTCCTGTCAGCTTCCTCATCACAAATTTCAGACAGCGCCACAGAAACTTACAGTAAAAGTACAGGCACACCTGGATCAACATTCTGTCAAAAACAAAAGACAGCACCCTTCCAACAGAACTCTGGAAGAGAAAAGAAAGCAACCACCACCAGCAAGAAAAGAAGCCCAGAAGAAAATCAGCCATTAGACTTCTCGGTTTGCAAGCATATTTTATTTTTCTAACACCATGTTACTTTACTTGAGGTGGCTACAAAACTTATCATTGGGAAGCCCGAGGTCTGTTTGGACACACTTACTATGACTGCAAACAGCTCCAGAATGCTAATAAATTTGATATTCCAACAAACTGAGGCTGAAGCACTAGAATCCTTTATTTTCTTACCTTTGCCTAAAAATGTTTTGGAAATAAAGCAGTACCTTGAAACAGAATCCTTAAACACTGCCTGTGACTGCTTAAAACATGGGGAAGGAGTGCTATGGCTACTTTCCTTTCTGATGCATGGGCACCTTTCAGCTTGCCCTGGCTCATTTCTATCCCCTCTCCATGGCCTTTTGTTTTTTGCACTATTTTATTTCCTCCCTTGTTCCCATCCTTCCCTCCCTCCCTCTGCTTTCCCTGTAGGCATTTCCTCCTTCTTGAGGACAAATTTCTGTAGCCACCTGTATTTTCTGCTGACCTATCTAGCACCCCTTAAACTTGCTGGAAGGCCTCCTCATCACTTCCCTGAACAAGCACTGTTGACTTTTTGTCAGACATTCTTTGATTTAAACTTTTCAAAACCTCTGCCTCTTTTGAGAAGTCTTGGCTCCTCCTAAAGAAGGGTTTCTTTATTGCACACCCTACCTTTCTCTAATCATATCTCAACATATAGAATCACCAATTTTGCACTTATTCATATGTCTCTGGCAAATGCAAATTTGTGTTTTATGCTGATTTTCTCTGGCAGATGCAAATTTGTGTTTTATGCTGATTTTTAAATAAAAATATGTGAGTACCTCCCATCTCATGGCACTGTTCAGTCTCAAAAAGTCAAGCTATTGAGGGAAAAAGGGTCTGTCTATCATCTAGGAGCTAACATTTTAGTTGTGTTCAACCATTTTCTCTTCATATTATGTATTCCTAGGAGGCAGAATTATTTATTTTATTTCCTAAAAGTAATTAGGAAAAGTAATTTGCATTACCTCCTTTCTAAAAGATCTCTAGAAAACACTGTTACTCAAAAGTTCACTAATTCCTTCCAGCTCTAAAATAAGGTGGTCTAGGGCCTTTTAGATGAGGAGTTAACAAATAGCCTCAATGATATGACCCATCCCTGAAAAGGAATCAAAACCTCAGTCGTGTTCGTTTGCTCAGAATCCTCTGGTTCCAATGGCTTCAACAGCCTTGAGTTAAAAATAAAAATTCTAACAGTCTGACTCGTACAAAGGCAGTGGGTGTATTTCTTATAAATGCAAAGGGAATGGAAGGGAACAGTACAAGCAACCTAGCCAATACAGTAAATTAAAAAACAGAATATGTTGCAAGCAATAAAATTATGTCTTAGAATATCAATAAGAAAATCATGATCTTTTATCAAGTAGGAAAAAGTTACAAAGGAATATGTATAGAATGATATATCTTTCCTTTCAAAAATAAAGTAAAAATTTTAATGGTGATGCATAAACAGGAAAAAAAAAAAAGACTGTCAAGATACACACCAAAAACATCAACAGCGGTATCTCTGATAAATGGAATAAGTAATATTCGTTTTCTTTTTTGATTAAGTATATTTTCATTTTTCCACTTTGAATACGTATTATTTTATATAAAAAAATGAAAATGTATAAAATTATCACCAAAAACCAATTCAAAGGTACATATAAGATTTCTATGTAAAATCAGTTAATATGAAGTCTTCTTCTTGAAAGAATATTCAATTGTTCTTACAGTCAAATATGTTCTAAGAACTGTCAGCATTTAGGTTAGCAGCTTTGTACCACCCTAAAAAATGTAACCCTAAAAATAAATTTAGTGGAATATTAGACAAATGAGAAATTTTATAAAACCTCTACTTAGTTTTCCATTTTTCCATTTTTCCAACTAATGGATAGCTCTGCCAGAAAAAAGGATTGTGCAGTATCGTTGTTAACTGGTCAACATTTATAAAGGCAATGAGATTAATTACTGGTAGGCATTATTCCTATTATTAAGTCAAGGATAAAAGCTTCCATGGTATCTGTCCTAATGATACCCGTGCAGTTTTCAAAAAAGTCTGCCTCACATGTGGCTCCTCAAACAAAGCCTCTTCCAAATCTGCAGGAGGACTTCAGCAGAAGTGAAACCACGTGATACTCAGGTCCCTGTGGTTCTAAACCTTCCTAGAGAAAAGGATTCTGATCATTGTTTATGAAGTCTCTTGGTACTCACCCTATTTAGGGTACAAGTCAACAGGCCATACTACAGCTTATATTAAGTTACAGAAAGTTTTTCCCATGCAACCTCTTCAACAGGTCTATACAAAGATGTAGCCTGAGACCTGGAGCTGTCATCCTAAGTGTGAGCAAGTGTCCAGATGTAGAGTGGCTTGCAGCTCTACTGTAATTTCTCCCAGTAACTGGCCTCCTTGCTTGTGAGGAGAACATATTCTTGGAACTGCTTTGCATTGAGATGGCCTTACTTAAAAGGAGAGAAAAGATATCATGCTCTGTTTGCTTTTATCCTATTTTTTTCTCCCCTGAGGATGTTTACACAGCAAGGGGTTAGGGATGAAGTACCATTTCTTAGGGCTCACCACCTGTGAGGTGTGTCCCATTCCTCTCACATAATCGCACAAACAATATCACAAATCATGAAAGAGAAATTCCCATTTGAATTATGAAGTGACATTTATACACTGCTAACTCTTTTGTAATTTCTAGGCCAATAGTCCCAATGATGCTATTTATTATCCAGGATGTATTTTAATTTTTTTCTTGCTCTTCTAGTGGGTCAATATTGCCCACCAATATTTCACTAAAAGGCCAACTTGTTATGCTAGATACCATATTTTTTTCAAGTCAGATCACCAGATCAAACAATGTTTTGGCAGATATAATTTAATCTGCATTTAGTCCATAAACCCAGTCCAGGTAAGTCATGGTGAGAGATGGAAACACTAGCTACCCCTCACTTCGGAAGCCTTATTTTGATGACAGAAACAATGCCTATGCTTCCTCATGAAAGGACCAAATCATGAAAGGACCAGATTGGCAAAACTTCCATCTGAGAATCTAAGGATGGCTTTCTCCCCCATCAGATGCCGCCAGGGACTTACTTCTTAAATTATTTTACCTATTTAAATCCTTCAATTGTAAAGTTTATGGAAAAACCTCTGAAGGCCCAAACAAAACAATAAAAATGATTAGAAATTTGGGGAAAATGTCAAATTGGTTTGGCAGGTTTACTCTGAAAAGGAAGAAATTAAGAAATAGATCTTTAAATGCTCTTAAGCTAATCAATGGTTGGTTTAAAAAGAAAGAAAAAGAAAGGGGGAGTGGGAGAGACAAAGACACAGACAGACGAGTTTTCCCTATTTCTTACCTAAATTCAGTGATATCCTTTCCATCTTTTATTTTCCTCTGTCTCACCTCCTTATGTTTCTGACTGCATGCCCAGAGAGGAGCATCTCAAGTGTACCTGTGGACAGATCCTACTTGCTTTCTTCTGCACAGGTACTAATCCCATCCTTTTGTTCTTGCTCTTAGAATAAGAATCTCAGCCAGACTTCCTCTACCAACTGAACCCTGCGCTCAGGAGGTTCATAGCTCTGCTCCTTTTTGCCTCCTGGCCTGAATCAGCAAATCAATAAGCTTAGTTTTAATTGGGGGAATATTTTGATTTTTTTCTTCCTAACACTAGGCTTCATTTTCTTAGTTCTGTTGGAAGAGTCTCAACTCACTCCTGAAAAGATCTGTTACATTTTGTAGGAACAAAAATTAAATTCTCAAGACTGCCAGAAGAAAAACCTGATTACCATCTCCTATGCTCAATAATTACATGCACAAGCAGCAGGTTTTTTGTATTTGTTTCTGCTTTTTATTCACAGCTTTTTGACAGTGTTCCAAAAGGAGTTGCTGTAGCTTCCTAAAATGAATGACTTGCTTAACATAGGGAGAACTGGATTCAACAATAAGAGCTACTATGAGTGTTCTATTTCCAATATTTCTGTTGCTGCCATTTATTAATATGCTGCAGAACAAAGCATATGGCTGTGTGAATGGCGTTCACAGCAGTGTTCTTCCCTAAAGCATTATAATCACTTTTATAATTTAACACTCATTCTCCAGCTTGAACCGGAATAGCCACCCAATGTAAATTATTCAAGATGGATCCCATCTTCACTACGTGTGGTTAGAGGAATCCAATCAGCAAGGTGGGGCATGTGAAGCAGGAGATGCACCCAGGACCAGGTAGCTTCTGAGCTGCAGAGCAAGGGGTATGGGTACCTGTCATGCAACACTACTCCATCATCTTAAATTTGTGACTCTGACGTCTTCCTTTGGAACAGTAAGAGAAAAGTAGCTTATTTTGAATGGTTTCAATGAATGTGCTAAAGAAAATTAATTCTTGCTTGAAGAAATCCTGTAATAAATAAGAAGTATACTGTTGGTGAGGAAGGAGATGTATAGAAATGATCACGGTACTTGTTCAAACCACAAATCCCCAAATGAAATAATTTTCATCTTAGATAGCCATAGAGAAGAGCAAGCTGTTCAATGTTTCCAGTATTTCACACATTTTCTGAAATGACATTTTTTTATTTTAGTTGCTGCAGTGAAGTTCCAATTAGGGGGCATTGGCAGTCAGTTAGAAATTAACTTGTCAGCAGGCGATTAGCCTAGTAAATAGGACCCTCTTTATAATGAGTTCTTCCTCCGAGGAAGTGAGGGTGGAGAGAACGTGATAACTTGAACTGGAAATGGGACATTGCACAAAGAAACCATCTGTGGGCCTCAAGAAAAATAAGCGTATCTTCCCCCTGACACAGCAGGAGAGAGGCCCCAAGACCCTGTGCTCAGGTGGAGCCCAGAGGCCATGCTGCCTTCTGAAAAGTAAAAATAAAGGGGCTAGTGGGGATAAATCTATCGTGGCTCTATATTATTCCAAGTTCTATATTGCTGTTGCTATAGCAACGGACACTGTTTTTATATTATAGGGAAATTTTATCTGAGGGCTTAGAGAGCAAGAACTGATTGTAAAATAATTAAAATCACAAATAGTTTTTTCCTTTCCTTTAAAGGAAAAAGGGGCAGTTTTGTCTTAATTTATAATTGACGTCATTATTCAGTTGAAAATCTGATTTCACAAAATTTAGTTTTAAAGGTCTGATTTTTTTTTTTTTTTGCACTATTTGGATGACACTTTTTTGACTTATTAATAAGGAGGAAGCAGCTGACACATTATACTCTGACAGAACAGCATTTAAAAATTATCTCAATTAAAACTTTCTTTGGTAAATAAAACATTTTTAAAAGGACCAAAATTAAACAAATAAATAAAAGAAAGTCATCAAGGGATATTATTAATGCTGTATCATCCATTTTAGGCTTCAAAATTTTCTGTAGGGGATGAGAAGTGGGCCTATTACTATTAAAGAAACATTTCTAGATGATATAATTTTTTAAAAATTTAAAAACCACTAGGTTAGAGGATATTCTCAGTATTATGAATAAATTAATTTCTTTTGAGTTCAAGATTTAGAGTATCCGAAGGAAAGAGATCTGAAATGTATCAGAAAACAATTTTAAAATGATAATTAAAAGGTAGTCGTTGGGCTGATAAGATGGAATTTAACAAAGGATTATGAATAATGAATCTCTATATAATTTTCTTTTTCTTAGTTTCTAGGGTATTAGAATAGCTAGAAGGAAAGAACTGAAATGGTGGAACTATAACCCGTAGCACCTTTGAAATTTGTTCTATAGCTACTTGTTAAATTGTAAGTTGAAAGCTATCACCTTTTTGTATATACGTTATAGTTCACAATAAGGAAATAACTGAAACTACGGTACTGTAACCCATTAAGAACTCTGGAAATTTCCTATATAACTACTTGTTAAATCATACTTTGAAAGATATTACTTTTTTGTATATACATATTTCACAATAAGGAAATAACTGAAATTGTGGAACTGTAACCTATAATATTCTTTGAAATTTGCTAACTACTTCTTAAATTGCATTTGAAAAGTTATCATTTCTATGTTTGTGTGTTATATTCTGCAATAAAAAATATGATTTAAAAAAAAGGTAGTCATTGGGGATTGACTCATGCTCCCCGTTAAAGGCATGTTCAGGTCCCAACCCCTGGTCCTGTGGGTGTGAACCCATTGGTGAATAGGACCTTTGAAAATGTTATTAGTTAAGCTGCACCCAAACTGAAAGAGGGTGCGCCCTACACCAATGTAAGTCCTTATAAGCAAAGCAAATTGGACACAGAAGGGAAGCTATGGGAGCAGCCAGAAGCTAGAAGTCAATGGAACCCTGAAGAGAAAAGAGAAGATGCTGCCATGTGCAGTGCCATGTGATGGAAAGGCCAAGGAACCCAAAGACTGCCAGCCAGACGGAAGATACCGGCCCCAGGAGGAAGCAAGCCTTCTAGCCTCTGAAACTGTTAAGCCAAAAAATTCCCGTTGTTCAGGCATTTGTTTTAGCAGCTGGGAAACTAATAAAGTAGTTTACTTATTCCTTCATTGAACTGAACAAGTCTAAAATGCAAAAGACTGGCTATGTAGGACAGAAGAAAAAAAAAGTGAGCATTGTGGCAGAGAAAAAAGTGAACCAAGTCAAGAACTTAATTTCACTGCAAACCATACAACATCCTACCCAGGAGGAACTTACAGTTTAGTAAAGGAAACAATAAAAACAAAAAAAAGTTAAAAAATAGGTGTGAGTCCATCAACAGATGAATAAACAAAATGTGTTATATACATATAATGGAATATTATTCAGCTCTAAAAAGGAATGAGGTTCTGATATATGGTACAACACGGATGAACCTTAGGCTAGGTGAAATAAGCCAGACACAAAAGGACAAATGCTGTATGATTCCGCTTACATAAGATTCCTAGAATAAGCAAATTCATAGAGACAGAAAGTAGGTAAGAGGTTACCAGGTACTAGGGGAGGGTGATTGGGGAGGTTTTGCTTAAAGGGTAAAGAGTTTCTGTGTGGGGTGATGAAAAAGTTTTGGTAATGGTTGGTGATGATGGTGCACAATGTTGTGGATGTAATTAATGCCACAGAATTGTACACATAAAAATGGTTAAAATGGCAAATTTTGTGTTTTATATAGCAATCACACAACAGAAATTTAAAAACAAAACAAAACAGCAACAACAAAAAACACAGCTGTGTGATAATTCAGTAAAAGAAAAATGCCCAGAAGCAGAAGATAGAAAACACCTTCATCTGAGATCGGGCAGTAATACCAACTCTTGTTTATGGAAAATTAGCATGACTTACTCAATTCAGGAAAAAAAAAGGGAAAAATAAATTCGTTAAGCAAATAAAATTCAAACCAACATTTACTGAGTTGCCATGGCTTTCATAAACCTTGTTCACGCCGTGTTGCAGGGGTTTACTAAACAGAAGTAGCCAGAGAGTAGCCTGAAAAGCTGATAGCAAGGCAAAGTGACAGGAGAGCTGGAACGTAGATGGCTGAGCTCTAAACGGATCCCTGACTCCAGCCTGAAGGCAATGGGCAGGCTCTAGTGAGTCACCTGTGGGAAATTGCCTAGAAAAGTATTTAGGTGACACTACTTCAGCAAAAGTGTAGAAAGAATTTTTGTATGTTTGAATGTAGGAAACAAAATAATTTAAAATATATGTGTATAGATATATGTGTATTTGAGTCTGTGTGTATGTGTGTGTGTATATGCATATACATATATGTGCGAGGTGTCTGTGTATTTGTTTGTATGCTAAAAAAAGAGAAGACTATGACTAAAAGTACCAGACTACAGGTCTACAGCAAGAGAGGTATTTGGATGTGCAGGCCATAAACCTTCCCCTTTTCAGGACTTGGTTCTTTATCTCATAAGCTTAATAAATGCCTCAAACAGTGCTAATCAGTTTCTGGAACAACTCAGTGTCCCTGTATCTTCTGCCCTTCAAACGTAGTGGAAATTTCTCAGTGCTGAATGGAAAAATCTTTTTGAAAAGGAGGTGTGTGGATGTCTGACTTAAGTCTAGTCTCAATTTGCCACACTGAGCTGTGTGACTTTGGGCAAGTCACTTTGCTTTGCTGGATCTCTTTTATAAGGTGAAGAGAATGACTAGATTTCTAGCTGTAAGAGAAGACTAGATGTGTTAAAAGGGAAAAAAGAATCTTCTGACCGACTCTTCTCTTTGAGGTCCACTTTAAATCTGGGTGAAAATGTAACCATGCTCCGGACTGTTCTGTATTGGGCTTGCAAGGTATCCAAGAACTGTCTCCAACTTTGTCTTCTACTCTCTCTAAATGGGGTTGACATCCAACAAACTTGGACCCCCTGCTGTTGGTGGTAACTGGTTGTATTTCTCAGCCTCTTTTCACAGTGTCTTCTCCACATCCCATACCCTCTATTCTTATTTGAAAATATTAAAATCCTACTCCTCCCTTTCCCTTGTCATCACCTCAGTGGAGCCTTCCCTGAATATTCCTTTCACAAAATCCCTGTTGCCCACTGATCATATTTCTTTTTATGCTACCTTGGGGCAGAGACCATATCGAATTCATTTTTGTCTCACTCACACGCCTCAATGGTAGGCACACAGCAAAAGTATATATGACACAGAAATCCTGAGAAACAGCTCTGGAGTCAGACAAGCCTGCCTTCACTTACATATGTGACCTTGGATAAGCCATTTAATTTCACTAAGCCTCACTGTCCTCTTCTGTAAAATGGGGACATTAATTCCAACATAATTATGATTGTTACGAAAAGAAAATAAAAACAACATAAAACACTTGGCACTCAACATGCTCTTGACCACTGAAAGCCTATATTTACCTAATCGTTAATATTAAAAAAAAATTTTAAAAATCCCTTAACTGCTTCAAAGCCTCGGTTCTGTTTGGGACTCAAAAAGGGGCCCCTCCTTTTCTTATCACACATAGACACACTTTCTTATCCACAACCCTTGTGTAATTTTAATGCAGACCACAGCTAAAGCCAGACACTATGGGGTACTTATCTAATAACCCATACCTACTAGCAATCTAAAACACATCATGTGGCTGGGTATCCAATCCTATGGCATTTATTTCTAATACCTCATGTGATTTTTTTTAAACAAGCAAAATATTTTCTCCACTCCCTTTATGCTTTGAATAGTTGTGCCATTAATATACCTGGTTGTAGCAAAGAATGAGCTGGAGGGAGCAGAGTATGGGCATCAGCACCTTAAATGTGGATTAAAAATCCATTTTTTCCTGCAACCTGGCTCATTTAAGATTAATCTAATTTCTTCTGGGAATTTCATTGTAGAGCATCTCAGAAGTTGATGGATTAATCACTCCGTGGGCTTCTGAATAATGCTGGAATTGTTCTTGGTGAAAGTCAATGCCTAATTCTTCATAATATATTTGCTGAACTCAGGAATTACCACCTGATTTACTTAAGCTATGCTTACATGACCTTCTCCTTGGTTCAATTCAAAAACTGCCTACATTGTCCACCATCTGTGGGAAGGTCTACAGGGTATAAAAAGTAATCTAATAGATCAACCAGACAGAAGACCAGTAAGGAAATTGAAAACCTAAACAATCTGATAAATGAATTAGATTTAACAGACATATACAGGACATTACATCCCAAATCACCAGGATACACATACTTTTCTAGTGCTCACGGAACTTTCTCCAGAATAGATCATATGCTGGGACATAAAACAAGCCTCAATAAATTTAAAAAGATTGAAATTATTCAAAGCACATTCTCTGACCACAATGGAATACAATTAGAAGTCAATAACCATCAGAGACTTAGAAAATTCACAAATACCTGGAGGTTAAACAACACACTCCTAAACAATCAGTGGGTTAAAGAAGAAATAGCAAGAGAAATTGCTAAATATATAGAGACGAATGAAAATGAGAACACAACATACCAAAACCTATGGGATGCAGCAAAAGCAGTGCTAAGGGGGAAATTTATAGCACTAAACGCATATATTAAAAAGGAAGAAAGAGCCAAAATCAAAGAACTAATGGATCAACTGAAGAAGCTAGAAAATGAACAGCAAACCAATCCTAAACCAAGTAGAAGAAAAGAAATAACAAGGATTAAAGCAGAAATAAATGACATAGAGAACAAAAAAACAATAGAGAGGATAAATATCACCAAAAGTTGGTTCTTTCAGAAGATCAACAAGATTGACAAGCCCCTAGCTAGACTGACAAAATCAAAAAGAGAGAAGACCCATATAAACAAAATAATGAATGAAAAAGGTGACATAACTGCAGATCCTGAAGAAATTAAAAAAATTATAAGAGGATATTATGAACAACTGTATGGCAACAAACTGGATAATGTAGAAGAAATGGACAATTTCCTGGAAACATATGAACAACCTAGACTGACCAGAGAAGAAACAGAAGACCTCAACCAACCCATCACAAGCAAAGAGATCCAATCAGTCATCAAAAATCTTCCCACAAATAAATGCCCAGGGCCAGATGGCTTCACAGGTGAATTCTACCAAACTTTCCAGAAAGAACTGACACCAATCTTACTCAAACTCTTTCAAAACATTGAAAAAAATGGAACACTACCTAACTCATTTTATGAAGCTAACATCAATCTAATACCAAAACCAGGCAAAGATGCTACAAAAAAGGAAAACTACCGGCCAATCTCCCTAATGAATATAGATGCAAAAATCCTCAACAAAATACTTGCAAATCGAATCCAAAGACACATTAAAAAAATCATACACCATGACCAAGTGGGGTTCATTCCAGGCATGCAAGGATGGTTCAATATAAGAAAAACAATCAATGTATTACAACACATTAAAAACTCGAAAGGGAAAAATCAATTGATCATCTCAATAGATGCTGAAAAAGCATTTGACAAAATCCAACATCCCTTTTTGATAAAAACACTTCAAAAGGTAGGAATTGAAGGAAACTTCCTCAACATGATAAAGAGCATATATGAAAAACCCACAGCCAGCATAGTACTCAATGGTGAGAGACTGAAAGCCTTCCCTCTAAGATCAGGAACAAGACAAGGATGCCCGCTGTCACCACTGTTATTCAACATTGTGCTGGAAGTGCTAGCCAGGGCAATCCGGCAAGACAAAGAAATAAAAGGCATCCAAATTGGAAAAGAAGAAGTAAAACTGTCATTGTTTGCAGATGATATGATCTTATATCTAGAAAACCCTGAGAAATCAACGATACACCTACTAGAGCTAATAAACAAATTTAGCAAAGTAGCGGGATACAAGATTAATGCACATAAGTCAGTAATGTTTCTATATGCTAGAAATGAACAAACTGAAGAGACACTCAAGAAAAAGATACCATTTTCAATAGCAACTAAAAAAATCAAGTACCTAGGAATCAACTTAACCAAAGATGTAAAAGACCTATACAAAGAAAACTACATAACTCTACTAAAAGAAATAGAAGGGGACCTTAAAAGATGGAAAAATATTCCATGTTCATGGATAGGAAGGCTAAATGTCATTAAGATGTCAATTCTACCCAAACTCATCTACAGATTCAATGCAATCCCAATCAAAATTCCAACAACCTACTTTGCAGACTTGGAAAAGCTAGTTATCAAATTTATTTGGAAAGGGAAGATGCCTCGAATTGCTAAAGACACTCTAAAAAAGAAAAACGAAGTGGGAGGACTTACACTCCCTGACTTTGAAGCTTATTATAAAGCCACAGTTGCCAAAACAGCATGGTACTGGCACAAAGATAGACATATAGATCAATGGAATCGAATTGAGAATTCAGAGATAGACCCTCAGATCTATGGCCGACTGATCTTTGATAAGGCCCCCAAAGTCACCGAACTGAGCCATAATGGTCTTTTCAACAAATGGGGCTGGGAGAGTTGGATATCCATATCCAAAAGAATGAAAGAGGACCCCTACCTCACCCCCTACACAAAAATTAACTCAAAATGGACCAAAGATCTCAATATAAAAGAAAGTACCATAAAACTTCTAGAAGATAATGTAGGAAAACATCTTCAAGACCTTGTATTAGGCGGCCACTTCCTAGACTTTACACCCAAAGCACAAGCAACAAAAGAGAAAATAGATAAATGGGAACTCCTCAAGCTTAGAAGTTTCTGCACCTCAAAGGAATTTCTCAAAAAGGTAAAGAGGCAGCCAACTCAATGGGAAAAAATTTTTGGAAACCATGTATCTGACAAAAGACTGATATCTTGCATATACAAAGAAATCCTACAACTCAATGACAATAGTACAGACAGCCCAATTATAAAATGGGCAAAAGATATGAAAAGACAGTTCTCTGAAGAGGAAATACAAATGGCCAAGAAACACATGAAAAAATGTTCAGCTTCACTAGCTATTAGAGAGATGCAAATTAAGACCACAATGAGATACCATCTAACACCGGTTAGAATGGCTGCCATTAAACAAACAGGAAACTACAAATGCTGGAGGGGATGTGGAGAAATTGGAACTCTTATTCATTGTTGGTGGGACTGTATAATGGTTCAGCCACTCTGGAAGTCAGCCTGGCGGTTCCTTAGAAAACTAGATATAGAGCTACCATTCGATCCAGCGATTGCACTTCTCGGTATATACCCGGAAGATCGGAAAGCAGTGACACGAACAGATCTCTGCACGCCAATGTTCATAGCAGCATTATTCACAATTGCCAAGAGATGGAAACAACCCAAATGTCCTTCAACAGATGAGTGGATAAATAAAATGTGGTATATACACACGATGGAATACTACGCGGCAGTAAGAAGGAACGATCTGGTGAAACATATGACAACATGGATGAACCTTGAAGACATAATGCTGAGTGAAATAAGCCAGGCACAAAAAGAGAAATATTATATGCTACCACTAATGTAAACTTTGAAAAATGTAAAACAAATGGTTTATAATGTAGAATGTAGGGGAACTAGCAGTAGAGAGCAATTAAGGAAGGGGGAACAATAATCCAAGAAGAACAGATAAGCTATTTAACGTTCTGGGGATGCCCAGAAATGACTATGGTCTGTTAATTTCTGATGGATGTAGTAGGAACAAGTTCACTGAAATGTTGCTATATTATGTAACTTTCTTGGGGTAAAGTAGGAACATGGTGGAAGTTAAGCAGTTATCTTAGGTTAGTTGTCTTTTTCTTACTCCCTTGTTATGGTCTCTTTGAAATGTTCTTTTATTGTATGTTTGTTTTCTTTTTAACTTTTTTTTCATACAGTTGATTTAAAAAAGAAGGGAAAGTTAAAAAAAAAAAAAAAACAAGGAAAAAAAAAGATGTAGTGCCCCCTTGAGGAGCCTGTGGAGAATGCAGGGGTATTCGCCTACCCCACCTCCATGGTTGCTAACATGACCACAGACATAGGGGACTGGTGGTTTGATGGGTTGAGCCCTCTACCATAAGTTTTACCCTTGGGAAGACGGTTGCTGCAAAGGAGAGGCTAGGCCTCCCTGTATTTGTGCCTAAGAGTCTCCTCCTGAATGCCTCTTTGTTGCTCAGATGTGGCCCTCTCTCTCTGGCTAAGCCAACTTGAAAGGTGAAATCACTGCCCTCCCCCCTACGTGGGATCAGACACCCAGGGAAGTGAATCTCCCTGGCAACGTGGAATATGACTCCCGGGGAGGAATGTAGACCCGGCATCGTGGGATGGAGAACATCTTCTTGACCAAAAGGGGGATGTGAAAGGAAATGAAATAAGCTTCAGTGGCAGAGAGATTCCAAAACGAGCCGAGAGATCACTCTGGCGGGCACTCTTACGCACACTTTAGACAACCTTTTTTAGGTTCTAAAGAATTGGGGTAGCTGGTGGTGGATACCTGAAACTATTAAACTACAACCCAGAACCCATGAATCTCGAAGACAGTTGTATAAAAATGTAGCTTATGAGGGGTGACAATGGGATTGGGAATGCCATAAGGACCAAACTCCACTTTGTCTAGTTTATGGATGGATGTGTAGAAAAGTAGGGGAAGGAAACAAACAGACAAAGGTACCCAGTGTTCTTTTTTACTTCAATTGCTCTTTTTCACTCTAATTATTATTCTTGTTATTTTTGTGTGTGTGCTAATGAAGGTGTCAGGGATTGATTTAGGTGATGAATGTACAACTATGTAATGGTACTGTAAACAATCGAAAGTACAATTTGTTTTGTAAAAAAAAAAAAAAAAAAAAAAAGTAATCTAAATTTTTTGACAGAGAGCTGATAATGCAGGGTTATTTCTTCTTGCTCTTCTCATCCTTCCAAATCCCATGAACATTAATATATAGTATATACACATATATTATAACTTAATTTAAAAACATTAAAAGTAAAACTTAAGCCAAAAGCAATGATAAACTAAGAAGAGGCAATGATTGAGTTTCCTTTTTATTATTTCAAAATCAATTACCAATGAAATCCTCAATTTTATTTATTGATGTATAATCTATTATCCTAGCCTGTCTCCCATAAATACCCATGTCAAGTAATAGTTATAAAATATATATGCCAAGTAAAAAATTTATACCAGAACACCTAACTTAGAGCAATGTGCTGGTTCCATCATCCTTGGTGCGAGTCTATGCGAAATTAGAGTGGTTGATATTCACTGCAACAGTTCTAAATCATCATATATGAATTGATTTTAAAAATATTATAATCGCCACCAAACACAGTGCTGCACTGATTCAATTAAACAATAAAATAACAGAAACAAATGCTACTTTCTCCTAAAATGGCTGGTTTTGAGGCTGCTCAAGTTTTTCTAAAACAAAACACTGAAGGAGGAATTAAGTAGTGCAAGGTTTGACAGACATCTGCCCACCACCATTCCCCATTTTACAAAGGGACCTCCCAACTTCTGGGCTCCATCTAACATTTAAGCTTTCTGTTAACATGATTCTTTCACTTTTACATTCAGGAGAGATTCATAAATAACCATTTTTCATGAATGTGTAAACAGATGGGTTAATTACCATAGCAACCAAAAATATATCAGGTCAAATGCTTTGCTGGCAAATGTGCTAGTAATTTTTCAAATACTATCTTTTTACACAGATGTGATAAACAGACTGAAGAACATTCTGTACAATAATGCAAATGCCAATTCTTATAAACTGTTTAATAGTGACCTCCTGAGAGGTTTTCAAAAACCTAAGATAAACACCAGTAATGGCCCCCAAACAGAATGAAATCCACCCAAACTGACCAAGGTGTTCCAGAAACAAGGATGGAACTGAAACTAGTAGGGAAAAGAAATCGTAAAATTGCAGCCATTGAAAGAATCAAATCGTTTCCTGAAAGAAGCAAGTCCGTTAATTATTTGCTTAGAGAAAAGAAGCCAGAGCAAGGTGCAAGAATGCATAATAAAGATAGGCCACCATCTTGAGGAAAAGAAGCCCAATCTTCTGGAAAGTCTGCTTTATTTTCTAACATTTCAGGACCAGACTAACTTTATTTTATATTTTAATAGGATATAAAATTTCTCTGAGACTTTCACTAATAGAAGAGTGAATGGCAGTCAGTACTCTTGAAAATAATTGGAACCACAGCTCCAGTCAAATGGCCTTCACCCCAAAATAGAATCACCCAAAAAACACTGACATGTTCTATATACTCTGTGCAGCTTAGTCTCAGAGAACCAACAATGAATGCAGATTTCAGGGACAACACTGAGGCAGGAAGAGCAGAAGCTTAGGACATATACTTTGACCAAAAAGGAATATTTTAAAAAAGTGCTTGTATGGATTAGCCAAAAAATTAAAATCTAAAATTAAGGGACAATTTTAAATGACTTATTTCAGGATTATGATTCTACACAAAATGGATTGATTCCTTGACTGCTAATTCTTTAACCCTCAACCTTCAGGTCAGCAGCATATGATTACTTAAAGACACATGGCATCAAGGTAACATGAGGTACTCCCTGCCTCCTGCTTTCGTGCCCAAGCTCTCTTGTCACCTGCAAGTGCTCTCTCTCAGCACCAACATGTACATAGAGGTAGCAGAGAACTCTCGTGATCAAAATATTCTTAGCCAAACACAATGTGAATTTATGCAATCCTAAAACACCTGGTTGCAGGATCACAATCTGTGAACAGAGATAGTATCCTAATTGGCAAGGAAGTTTCTCCATTGTAGAGGGCTCATTTAGTGAAATGGACACACTTACCTCAGGAAGTGCTTCATTGTGCCTGCTTTGACTATCCAGATGCTATGCAGAACAATCCTCAAGTAATTGCTTCCAAATTTGTTTTTGTCCAAGTAAGTGTAAGCTGAGGGAAGAAATTAGATATATTTACTAATAAGAGGGCTGGAAAACTCAAACTAAATGTTTCTGCTTACTGAGGGGACAACATTCTATGCACCCAGAACATTATCAACTGAACTGCCCACATAGCAACGCAATTCCATGGCGAGAGATTACAGCCATAGCTTTTCACTTTCTAATTATGTGATTAGCCTTTCATTTTAAGTCAGTTGCTGGAGAAATTATTAGTTTCATGAATATTCCCTTTAAAGAATGCTCTATTTTTTAATCTAGTTATCCTCATTTCCAGATATATGGTGGTCTGAAATCTAACAGTCTCAAACTTCCAGGAGTTGTCCAGGCTCAAAATTAATTAGAAGCAACTAATAATGTCTTCAAGCTCAACAATAACTGTTCACAAGCCAAGCATCCCAAACAAATGCACAATGGGCCTCAACCTCATTTTCGTTTTGGCTGGCACTGTGAACAGAACAGCAAGACTTTAAATTTTATCAGCACTTTTCAGTTTACAATTTGCTTTCACAAAGCCTACAATATCTGGTTACTGGTTTTCCTCCTTACAATAAGGAGGACACCAGGGGCTGTCTACAACAACAAGTTGGGACGAGATGGGATGAAACGGACTAGAGAAGAAAGAGTAGCTGGAAGCAACAGCAGAAGAAGTTAGTTACCTCACAACAGAAGAGATAAATGTAACACCAGCTACAACAGCAGTGCAGGAAGGAGACACAAATACCAATGGAACAGCTCAGGAGTGTGGGGAACTTGGCCCAAATAGAAGCTGGTCACTTATTTCATACATAAATGTTTTCGTAAAGCTTCCATGTTTCATTTTTTTTTTTTAATCTTCATTTTATTGAGATATATTCACATACCACGCAGTCATACAAAACAAATCGTCCTTTCGATTGTTTACAGTACCATTACATAGTGGTACATTCATCACCCAAATCAATCCCTGACACCTTCATTAGCACACACACAAAAATAACAAGAATAATAATTAGAGTGAAAAAGAGCAATTGAAGTAAAAAAGAACACTGGGTACCTTTGTCTGTTTGTTTCCTTCCCCTATTTTTCTACTCATCCATCCATAAACTAGACAAAGTGGAGTGTGGTCCTTACGGCTTTCCCAATCCCATTGTCACCCCTCATAAGCTACATTTTTATACAACTGTCTTCGAGATTCATGGGTTCTGGGTTGTAGTTTGATAGTTTCAGGTATCCACCACCAGCTACCCCAATTCTTTAGAACCTAAAAAGGGTTGTCTAAAGTGTGCATAAGAGTGCCCACCAGAGTGACCTCTCGGCTCCTTTTGGAATCTCTCTGCCACTGAAGCTTATTTCATTTCCTTTCACATCCCCCTTTTGGTCAAGAAGATGTTCTCCGTCCCACGATGCCAGGTCTACATTCCTCCCCGGGAGTCATATTCCACGTTGCCAGGGAGATTCACTCCCCTGGGTGTCTGATCCCACATAGGGGGGAGGGCAGTGATTTCACCTTTCAAGTTGGCTTAGCTAGAGAGACAGGGCCACATCTGAGCAACAAAGAGGCATTCGGGAGGAGGCTCTTAGGCACAACCATAGGGAGGCCTAGCCTCTCCTTTGCAGCAACTGTCTTCCCAAGGGCAAAACCTGTGGTAGAGGGCTCAACCCATCAAACCACCAGTCCCCTATGTCTGTGGTCTTCCATGTTTCATTAATGCTTGAAATAAACGTCCACACACCAAACTTAAGATTGTGGTTGCTTCAGAGAAGGGGAAAATGGCTTTCCCCATTTCATTCTTAAATATATCTGAAGCAAAAATAAAGGAAGAAATGTCAACATTTATTCATTTTGGGGTGGTACAGAGATATATTATTCTTTGTCCTTTTGTGGCTTTCAAAAATGAATCCACATTTTAATTTGAAAGCGTTAGTGCCCACTCAGCACCCAGATCTTGGTTTCTAATCCCATTCTCCAGTAGAAAGAACCAGAGTTCCCCAGAAAAATGGCTGATTCCAGAGTTGGGGCAAGGAAGATACAGGATAAGCCTAGAGCATTAAGTGACAGAAAGTAAGGAGGTGCTCAAAACACAAATGGTCTAAAGGTCACAGGAGCAAACTAAAAGAGCTCCCAATGGCTAAAGCTGGAACAATTTTAGCAGAAAATAAACAACAGTATTAGATTATAACCCAAAGTATAAAACAAATATCCATGAGTCCATACTGATATAAATGACTGAATAAACACATAAATGGGGTTGAATATATAACTCTCCCTTGCAGAAGAATTCCAAATATTTTATGTGGATACTCTGCCTTCAAGGAGGTGAAGCTTAACTCTCCGCAAGGCTGTGCATCGTGACCTGTTTCTAGAGAGTACAGTTTGGAAAGGGGGAGGGAGAGTAATTTTACAGCAGGGAAACCTGACACACTACCTCAGCAAGGTGACCAACGTTGATATCATCACTGATAAGTCATGGTGATAGCATGTAACCTTGATGCAAGGTGATGAAAATGGCACTCCTAATAAACCCATAGCCCTAGTTTAATCATGAGAAAAACATCTGACAAACCCACATTGAGGGACACTCTACAAGATACCTGACCAGCACTCCCCAAGACCGTCAAGGTTAAGTAAAACAAGAAAAAACAAGGGAAGTCTGAAAACCATCACAGCCTAGAGGTACCCAGGGAGACATGACTACTAAATGTAATGAATGGAATCCTGGAACAGAAATAGGACATCAGGCAAAAACTAAGGAAATCTGAGTAAAGTATGGACTTCCGTTAACAACAATGTATCAATATTGGTTGACTAGTTGTGAAAAATGCATATTTGTGTAATATGATCACAATAGGGGAAACTGGGTGCCAGTATATGGGGACTCTCTGTACTATCTTTTTAACTTTTCTTTAACTCTAAAATTATTCCAAAATAGAAATGGCTATTAAAATACATGAGTACGTACCATGCTCTAGACCCAGAGTTAGACACTAGGATACAGGGTGAACAAGAAGGGCACATCCCACCCTCCCAGGCCTAACAGTCTTGAGACAGGAGAGGAGAAACAATGATGCAGAGAAACAAATGAGCACTTGACCACACTATTATACATGGAAGATGGGTGCTGGAAGAGTATCAGAGATACCTGTCCTAGACTTAGGGGTCAGGGAGTCTCCAGAAGAGCACATGCAAAGTCCTAGATGTGAGAGAAAGTACAATGTGCATAGGGGGAAATGTTCAAAATGACTTAAAGTAGTTCTCATTGAGAGGGGCAGGTAAAAACAGGATGGCAAGACACAAATCTGGAAAAGCAAGCACAGGTCAAATCATGGAAGCTTTTATAAGCAATGTTAAAGAAGTTTGAAACTTATCTCATGAGCTATGAGGAAAGTTTTCAAACTGACATGTGACAAGATCAGATTTCTAGTTTTAAAAGTATGTTGTGAATGTACTATGGAGAACAAATTGGACTTGGACTGTGGTGAAACTATTGGTAGGGACAACACCGACAATGCTGTAACAATAATTCAGGCAAAGATAATAATGACAGGATAAGGCAACAGGCAGAGTCAGAAGTGTGATGGATTTAAGAAATATCTAGAAAGTAGAATCAATAGAACTTTTCTTGATTAGTTGACTGGGGGTTTGGTGAGGAAAAAGGAGGGGTCAAAATTATGCCCAGGTTTCCGACTGGCAAGTGGGGAGACAGTGGAATCGTTCATTAAGATACGGAATTCTGGAGAGGCAGAATTGGGAGACTCAGGGTGTACGAGATGTTTGGGACATTTTGAATTTGAAGGACAAAGTGACGATGTGGAAATACACAGATCTGAAGTTCTGGAGGGCAATCAGTTTGGAGACAAAGATTTGGGCTTTCTCAGTAATTAAATCCACAGCCCCCAAAAAATTAACTAAAGAAGTAGCAAATACCATATTTGTTCATAAGAATAGTTCTTGTCTTTTGGATTAAGAATAAATTAGAATTCTCATAACACTGAGGAGTAAAGAATGGGATGTTTTAGAAGGATGTTATCAAAAGTTTTTTAAAAAAACTTTACCCTTAAAAGGTTTAATTCTAGCTAGCTAGAAAACTGGTTTACCTAGAAAATTTCATTTCATTTGATGTGGGATAAGTGAAGGAATATAATACTTTAACTTCCTGCCCTATACACACGTTCCTGAATCCACCCATTAAAAATAACTTGCCGAACACTTATGTACATTGTGCTGGGTAATGCAACATATTTTACTACTTTTATACTTTCTATTTAAGGGAGAACTCAGCAGGGATTGTGTACAAGTGATTAGGAACACAAGTTTTAGAGACAGAGTTCATGCCTGGGTTCTACGACCAGCCAAGCAAGTGGTCAGCTGCTTCAGCTCTCTAGGGTTCAGTTTCCTCCCTGTAAAACGGGAGAGCAATTATACCAACCTTCTAGGGTTGTTCTAAGGATTAAATGAACTAAAGCTCATAAGGGGCTTAGCATGGTTCCTTGTATGTAATATGCATTCAATGAGTGGAAGTCATTATTAGTATTATTTTTGTTTTTGTTGTTATCGCATCCTCCTCCAAATTAAAAGATCATTTTGTCAAGTGAAGAATGACCTAGAAGGCTGTTAAATTCTGGCACGTTGACATGATCTGAGTTAGGACAATGACAGTGGTGGTGGAGAAACGTGAATAGAGACAAAAAAAAAATACTTAGAAGGTAGAATCATTTGGACTTACTGATTGGACTGGGAAAGGGAAGGAAGGAAAATAACAATTTGTTCTAATTATCTGAACCTCACACGGGAAGCAAAGATAACAATTAGTTCTAATCATCTGTCTCCCAAACAGGAAACACTAAAAATGGCATTGGATAGTAGAAGAAAGCCTGTGCTAATGCTGAGCATTCATTTAAAAATGTCTCTAAATATTTTATTTAGAAAAACAAATAGAACAGCTGCTTACTTTGTTATTTAAACATAGCTTTGTTTTAAAGGAGGCACACTCCTGCCCTATGTATGTTAACTAGACAATCGGTGCAAAAAGCAGGAACATGTAACAAATCATAGTGTGCAACACATGGTACTTCTGAGCCACTATTAGTAAGAAAGGTCCTTTGAGTTGTTTGCCATGGGTGGTGCTGAGTTAATCTACTTCTAACTAGGCGGTGCTGAGTTAATCTGTTTCTCATGAGACCTCCTCTTAGCCAATGGAGCATTTCTGAAGTGGCTGAGCAGGGCCTGGGATATAACAGCCTAAGGACTGGAGAATTTAAGTTTGCTGCTTATATGCACAGCGCTTTGCCAAAATGATAACCATGACAGACTTCTGTGAGTATTTTTATTCACCAGCCTGTTGACTTAAACTTGACTAAGTTGCTTGCCTCATTTATATGTTTTAGTAATTGAAAAATACAGATATTAATTTTTTGTCTAGTTCAGGTTATTGATATACTTATATACAGTAAAATTCATTCTCTTACAGTCACTTTTTTAATTCCATTTTATTGAGATGTATTCACAAACCATACACTCATTCACAGTGTACAATCAATTGTTCATAGTACCATTATATAGTTGTGCATTCATCACAATAAATTTTTGAACATTTTCATTACCACACACACACAAAAAGAGTAAGAATAAAAATTAAAGTAAAAAAGAACACCCAAAACGTCCTATACCCCCCGATCCATCCCTATTATTCATTTACTTTTTGTCCTCATTTTTCTACTCATCTGTACATATACTGGATAAAGGGAGTGTGAGCCCACATGGTTTTCACAATCAAATGTCCACACAATGTAAGCTATATAGTTATACAATCATCTTCAAGAATCAAGGCTACTGGGTTGCAGTTCAACAGTTTCAGCTATTTCCTTCTAGCTATTCCAATACACTAAAAACTAAAAAGGGATATCTATATAATGCATAAGAATAACCTTCAGAATGACCTCTTGACTCTATTTGAAATCTCTTAGCCACTAAAACTTTATTTTTTTTTCATTTCTCTTCCCCCTTTTGGTCCAAGAAGGCTCTCTGAATCCCATGATGCCAGGGCCAAGTTCATCCCCATGAGTCATATCCCACACTGCCAGGGAGATTTACACCCCTGGGAATCACATCTCATATAGAGGGGAGGGCAGAGAGTTTACCTGCAGAGTTGGCTTAGAGAGGCAGGCCACATCTGAGCAACAAAAGAGGTTCTCGGAGGGTGACTCAGGCACAATTTTAAGTAGGCTTAGCCTCTCCTTTGCAGTAACAAACTTCATAAAGGCAAGCCCCAAGATCAAGGGCTTGGCCTTCTAAATTGGTAGTCAAATTGGTAGTCCCCAATGCTTGTGAGAGTATCAGTAATTCCCCAGGTAGGAAGTTTAATATTTCCCCATTTCCCCCCAGTCCCTCAAGGGGTCTTTGCAAATACATTTTTATTCTCTGCCCAAATTACCCTAGGATGTATCGTAGCCTCACACTAACCTGTACAAATCAACCAGATTTCACTCCCTATTCAAAATTCCATGTAATTATGATGTTTGAATAAACTGACCATATAAGTTAAATTATATAGTATGCTACAAAAAACATAGATTTTGCACCAAATAAACATCTCTTCCTTTGGTCTCACACAGAAGTTGAAATTTTAAAACACCGTCAATATCATCCTTTACCCTTTAGTCTGATTTACATTAGTTCTAACCAAGTCCATTTTGTTCATATCTTTAATTGAAGTCTGATCTCTCTTTCAGACTCTTTAACATTTGCTGTATGGGGTAATGCTGACATTCATAGCTTCCGGACTCTAGCTCTTGAGTCTCAGGTGTCACACAGATACCCAAAGTTCCAGGGACGGACCAGGTTATACACAAACAGCTCAGCACCTCAGAATTTAGAGATAGCCATTATAACTCAGGAATAGATGTAACTGCTCTAAGAGCTTACAATCTAGGAACACTGACAACAAGCCTTCCCCTGATAACCCAAGCTCTTGGATTCAATTCTCAGAGTTTGCATGTTATAGTTAGTCCATATTAGTGAGGCATTATAATGTTTGTCTTTTCATTTATGGTTTATTTCACTCATTATCCTCAGTATCCACTCATCTAGTTGCATACCTCACAACTTCATTCCTTCTTGTAGCAGCTCAATATTCCGTTGTATGTATACACCACAGTTCACCATTCCATTCATCAGTCAATGTACCCTTAGGCCACCTCCATCAACTGCGAACTGTGAATACTGCCACCATAAACCCCACTGTGCAAATGTCCATTTGTGTCCCTCTTTTCAGTTCTTCCAAGTATATACCCAATAAAAGGGTTGCAGGACCATACGGCAACCTCATGCTTAGCTTCCTGTGGAACCACCACACTGCTCTCCAGATGGCCTACACCATTCTTCTTCCCCACCAACAGTGATTAGGTACATCCCTCTTCCACATTTTCTCCATCACTTGTATCCCTCTGTTTATTTTTTAGACAGTTTTATTCACACACCATACATTCCCTCCTAAGTAAAAATCAATGGTTCCCTGTATAACCACATAGTTCTACATTCACTACCAATATCTATATGAGGACATTTCCATTTCTTCCATAAAGAAAGAGGAAGAGGTGAAAAAAAAAAGATTTAGTATATTCAAATGTTGTATAACCATCACCACTATCTAGATCCAAACATTTTCATTACTCCAAAATGAAACCCCATATCCTTTAATCAGCCATTCCCCATTTCCCTCTATGTCAGCCCCTGGCAACAATTAATCTCCTGTGTGTCTCTATGGATTTGACTTATCTTGATATCTCATATAAATGGAATCATGCAATACATGGGGAAAAAAGAAAAAAGAAAAAGAAAGAAAAAATGACAACTAAAAGCAACAAAAGAAAAAAAATAAAATTAAAATAAAATACAATAAAAAGGTCAGACAACACCACCAACACGAAGAATCCCATACCCCTCCCTTATATCTCCCGCTTACAGACATTTAGCTTTGGCATTTTGCCTTTGTTACAATTAATGGAAGCATATTACACTATCACTGTTAACTATATACCTTAGTTTGCATTGATTGTATTTTTCCCCAATACTATCCCTTTTTCAACACTTTGCAAAGTTGACATTCATTTGTTCTCCCTCATGTAAAAACATTCTTATATATTTGTACACTTAATCTCAATCATTGACCACTCTAGGTTTCACTAAGTTATACCATCCAAGTCTTTATCTTCTATCTTTCCTTCTAGTGTCCTACATGCCCCAACCTTCTTCTTTCAACCTTACTCACAGTCATCTTTGTTCAGTGTACTTACATTATTGTGCTACCATCACCCAGTATTGTGCTACCCATTTCTGGAACTATACAGTCAATCCTGTTGAACATTCTGTACTCCTTCAGCATCAAATGTCTGCTCTCTACCCTCTTTCTGTCTCTTGGTATCTTCATTTCTACACTCTTCTTCAAACCTCTCTCTCCTGTCTTTTCCTCTCTGTCTGTAGCACTGCCTTTAGTATTTCTTGTAGAGGACGTTTCTTGTTCACAAACTCTCTCAGTGTCTATCTGTAAATATTTTAAACTCTCCCTCATTTTTGAAGGACAGTTTTGCCAAATATAGCATTCTTGGTTGACAGTTTTTCTCTTTCAGTATCTTGAATATATCATACCACTGCCTTCTCTACTCAATGGTTTTTACTGAGAAATCTGCACTTAGTCTTATTGAGCTTCCTTTGTATGTGATGGATTGCTTTTTTCTTCCTGCTTTCAGAATTCTTTGTCTTTGACATTTGAAAATCTGAGTGGAAAGTGTCTTGAAGTAGGTCTATTTGGATCAGTTTTGTTTGGGGTAAACTGTGCTTCTTGGACCTGTAATTTTATATCTTGCATAAGAGTTGGGAAATTTTCATTGATTATTTCTTCTATTATTCTTTCTGCCCCTTTTCCCTTCTCCTTCTGGGACACCTGTAACAAATATATTTGTGCGCTTCATGCTGTAATTCAGGTCCCTGAGCCCCTGCTCATATTTTTCCATTCTTTTCCCTATCTGTTCTTTTGTGTGTAGGATTTCAGATGTCTTGTACTCTAGTTCAGTAATCCTTTCTTCTGCCTCTCCAAGTCTGCTGTTGTATGTCCCCATTGTGTTTTTCATCTATTCTGTTGTGCCTTTCATTCCCATAAGTTCTGCTATTTGTTTTTTAAAGCTTACAGATTCTTCCTTATGGTTACCCAGTGTCTTCTTTATATCTTTCACCTCTTTTGTCACATTTTGTTTTAATTCATTGATTTGATTTGGAAGATTTGTTTGAACACGTTTAATTAGTTGTTTTAACCCTTGAATCTCAGTTGAGGTGTTAATTTTTTCCTTTGACTGAGCCATATCTTCATGTTTCCTGGTATGGCTCATGATTTTTTGCTATCTAGGCATCTGATTTTCTTGATTAGTTTATTCTGGAGGTTGTTTTCTCTCTTTTGCCTTTGGTTTCTTGTTGGTTTTCTTTGCTCTCTATATTTCTTTGTGTGTCTTGCTGGCCAGTTGTCAGACTGGCTCTGTCGCCCAGTCTTCCCTCCAAATTAGGCACCCAATGTGGCCTTCCACAGGGATCGGAGGAAGGCACTGGGAACCCCAATAAGGTCACTGTGTGTGGTAATATAGATCTGCTGGCTTCTAGTGGTGCTCTGTTTTCTGCGGGTCAGCAAGACCTGGGTTTGTTTTAGAGCCCTGCTTTGGCAGTTGGGTTGTCCATATTTCTCAGCCAAAACTGGGCTGGGTTTCTGTGCAGAGTATGTAAAACCGGTCCTATCGTCCTAATAAAGGGTATGGAGCTTCTTTTTAAAAGCAGACACTAACTTTAATGCCACCTGTTTCACAGGCGGCGAGGAGATTATGAAAACTGCTTTGTCTCTAGTCCCTTCTCTATGACTTCCTCTCTACAGGGATTTTTAACCCAGGGTGGACATCAGAATTACTGGCTCTATTTTAAATTTCTCATATTTACTCTGAAATGATCTGTTTTCACGTTTCTTCACCCTCTGAACTATATGCTCCTCCAGGGCATCAGGGAAGCCCCCAAGCCTGACACATTGCCTGGTATACCGTGCACTCAACACACATTTTTAAAAATGAACTTTGCACTCTTTTAGAAAAATGCACTTCTTTAACAGGGTTATTAAATTACAGCACTATAAAACAAACTAAAACTCTCCCAACTGGAAGAAAAAAATGTAGATTTTTTTTTCTTAACCAACATAAAGAATATGATTATAATCCTGGATTTTCTAACCTTTTCAGCTTACCTGTGCCAAATTTTCTCCATGTGTTTCTCCAGGTACAATAACCTGAACACATCCAAAGGGAAGGATCAAATGATTGTGCTTGCTGGATCAAACACCCCCAGAGATCAACTGACACTACAGTCTACACTATGGGATTATCTGCCCCTTGTACCTTTTCTTTTCAGCCAGGAAGAAAAGGGGCACAGTGAGTGGTCTGCCACTTCTGAAAACTCATCCTTTCGACTGGTATCAAGGAACTTGCACGCCTGCTTTGAGGGAGCAGCCCCCTGAGGGTCTTTGTAAAGTACATGAGGTAACCCTGCTCTTAGAAATCTGTCTATTGAGCATCCTAGGGAATGAATTAGAAACTGAACTAGAGGGAACAGAACTCCTTTCTTTAAAATCTTAATCCCTATGTGAGATGAAAAAAGCTGCTTTCTATGTAAAGCCCTTCAAATTTTAACTGACTCTATATCCTGTAATGACCAAAATGCTGTGGGTTCAATTTATACATAAATAATTAAGACAATTCATTACCTAATTTGAGGGTTATCAAGGCTTATTTTTTAAATTTTGTAAAGAGCACATTTAAAAATAAAATTTAATTTTAAAAATTAAAAGCCTCAGTGTAAGGTCTTATGAAACTAGTAATAATAACAGCTAATATTTTAAAAATGCTCATTATGCGCCAGGCAATTTTCTATGGCTCTATTTTTATGAACTCACTCAACCTTAGTCATCCTATGATGTGAGTAATAATTACTATCTCCAATTTACAGCTGAAGAAATTGAGGCACAGAGTGGTTAAGGAACCTTTCAAGATCACACAGCTAATACAGACCAGAACTGGGATTCAAACCCTCAAGCCTGGGTCCTGAGGCAGTGCCTCTATCATCCTCCTGTGCTGCCTCTAGAAACTACTGAGGTGAAATTTTGGACTGACATAAGAGTGAAGAGAATGCATAATATATTCAATTCAAACTAAACTGCAGAGAAGGGAATAAGCAAGGCCTGGATAGAAACCTGTACCTCAAAACTCAGCAGTGATCATCTGGGACCTACCCAGGGACTCTTGAATAACAAGTTCCTATGCCACCGATAATTAACTTCTTCCCTTTCCCAAAGTAAATGTGCTATAGATCTAGAAGTTTCTAAAAAAGAATGCTACGGGAAAAATTATAAAAGAGTCTAAAATAAGATTTTATATTATCCTTTACTGAGGTCACATTTCCAAGGAGATAAGAATCTTTTTCAGTGTAATTCTGAAATAACTAAAAATAAAAATATCCCTCCAAAATGTAAATCTAATGCTACCTTAGGTTTAGAAAATGCAACAAAATTCAAGCTTCTGGTTCACACTGCTATTTGAGTGATTTCATTCTCCTAAACTACTCCTTCGAGAGGCACTGGTCAGTGTGACAGGGTCTTCAAATCAGTATTTTCTCTTATTTGCCTTTCAGTCTACCTCCATGTTTTGTCTTTATAACACATCTTTTCTTTTCAGATGAAAATATTTGTTTACTTTTAAAAGTAAACATAAAATATATCTAACAGCTGGTAATAAACAAATAAACATAAAATATATCTTACTGCTGGTAAAATATTCCAAACTACCTAGCAAATATATAATAACTTAAATTAGTTATTTTTACTTTATTGGAAAGCAAAACAAGTTCCATTCTCCTCTAGATTTCCCTAACTGCTTCTTATTTTCTTTTCATGCTACAAACACTGCTAGGAGAAAAAAATATCATTCAAATGGGTATGAAAGGACACCCTCAAGATACAATTTACTATAATTGTCAATAACTGGGAGATGAAAATATGTTTTTGCTCCCCTTCCCCTGAATCTAGATTAAAGAAAGAAATTTGGGGCAAACATTTTAGCAGTAGTTAAAAACAAACAAAACAAACAAACAAACGAAAAAACTATTCTATTTAGCAATGGGGGAAGACACACACACAAGCTTACTCTGCAGATGATAAATTAAAAATCAGCAACATCTAAATTATTTGCCATTGATTTAATTTTCTCACTTTGGGCTGTTCTTCCCATTTCAAATGAAAGAAGAAATAAAACAACAACATGTTGAATCATAAGATCCATAAATAATAGCTTTTATAGTTTTCTCTCCTAAAGACAAGATGAGTCAAAATCTGCTTTGCGTATCAGAAGAAAGCCTGTGGCTAGTTTGGTTCAATTCCATTATCTTGTGTCTTTATTACCATATAATTGGAAAACATTTCCTGATGGCAAAAATAGGCCCCAATTAAATTCTCTTACCCATTTGAAAACTTCAGCTTCCCTCTTGAATGGTCTAACAATATGTACTTGCACCTTCCTGGGGTCTAATGAAATCATAATGTGACATCTCACAATCAGTCAGGTAGAGATTTGGCAATTCAGTAGATACAGACATAGGCCTCTCTCTTTTCCGATCTTTCTTCAGCAACGGCTATGTCTATGTGGAGAACATCAAACAGGGGAGAAGGGCAACTATTTGATAAAGACCAAAACTTGCAGATAACTGAAATCAAGGTGGTTTTAAAATGTGATTAATTCAGCTCTCAGACCCCATTAGTTCTCTATTATGCTCTGTATTTATGTATGTATGCTTGTGAATGGTTTTCGAAAAATTAAAGAAAGTTCCCCCAAATAAGTCTGACCACCCATCAGGAAGCACGACTCTGTGGGAACACCGGGTGAGGGACAGATGGTCTGTGGATAAGGGGTGGCTGGTAAGCCACCAGCCTGTGAGGGATTCTGCTCTGGCAGAGCTGGCCCACAAACCAACACAAGGAGATCAGTCTTCTGAAATCAGATGGGCCAATTCAGTTATGCAAATGAATAGGCCTGAATTACCAAATTCAGGTAACGGCTAAGTTCGTATCATGCTTCGTATTTTGTCAAGTCATAAGAGGCACTGTTTCTGTGCAAGGGAGACCTAGACAGATGAGGGACCCAGTCTTCAAAGAATATAATGCAATAAGACTTACGACTTGAAAAAAGGAGGAGGAGAAGGAAAGGGAAAAGAAGGGAAAGGAAAGAAAGAGAATGGAAAGGAAGGGAAGAAAAGAGAAGGGAAAGAAAGAAAAGAAAAAGAAAAATTTCTAATGCTATCTATGAACACTTAAATCATGTATAAAACACAATTTTTTATTTTATGTAGGTGTATACATGAGGAAAGCAAGCAATATGAAAAATTACTATCACAGAAAAATGAAAAAAAACTTCAAATTATGCATTTACGTTTCACATGTACTACCCAGCATCTTATATGAGAAGTAAAATAATCATACATAGGATCTTCCTGAGGTCACATTCCAGCACTTTCCTTTCCTCCTCTGGTGATTAGCTTGAAAAATACTCTGCTGACACTCACTAAAATGACAACTAAGGAGGTTTTTTGCCTTCTTCAGGAATAAAACATTCATCCAGAGCCTATTTTTGTGATTTATAGCAATGGAGGTCCATGCCAGCCGTAGAATTCAGGGCTGCCTGCAAATAGATTTATGATCTGCTTCAAAGGTACAGTGATTTTCCTGGCTTTCACTGCAGTCGCCTACATCTTATATACTGTTTTCATGAAGGGAGACAGAGAGGAAGAGCAGGACTGATGAAATTTATCTGTAAAATAATCTACAAAAGAATGAGGAAAATTCAAAATTCAAATAGTAATCCCTTTTTTCCCACAAAAATATTCAGTCCAGCTTTTGTACAGTCTCAATTATACATTTTAATTTTAAAAATTAAATCTCTACATAAAACCACAGTAAAAGAATGGTAAACTTATTTTTTGCATAAAAATTAAATGGATTTTGCTTTGTTAATCTAAACTAATGCAATTTTGCAAAATGTCTGTTTTCATATAATCAGAACATAGTGAAGGCATCTATCTAGAAACAATTATACAGGAAGGTAAAGTCCAAACAAACAGGGGCATTTCCAGAGGCCTAGAGACAAACAGGGTAACCTGCTCTTCGGGCAACCGTTGACCCTGACCTCAAAGATGAGGTAAAAACATCCACTCCCGAGAAGTGAACCATTTCAGATCATTTAGGTTGGGATTTCTGCAACAACTCATAATGTAAAACAAACAAACAAAATGTTAACTCACTTTAGAGCTATAACTATGCATGGCCTGACAAATGTTTGCTGAGTGAATATTATTTTATTCTTTTCAATGGTAATTCATTAGTGCCATTAAAATGCACCATTATTTCATGTGCTATTAAGAAAGAAAAAAAACTGCGAACTAAAGTATGTTGCATCCCGATTTCAAGGTGTGGGGGAACACCTATCTTTGAATCAGAAACCTACCTATTTTCCAATTCCAGGCTATGATGGTTCTGCAGGTGAATCTGCTGGTTGGTGACAGAGTGCTAACTGCATGCAGCAAATCACACTACAGGTTTCTTATTCTCTGACTCAAGGATTTTTATTTAGGTTAAACCAAGTTAAGTAATTCTGTAATATGTTACAGTTGGTTACATACAAGCAACTCAGGTCTTAGCCTCACTGGAGAGCTTCCCAACCCCTTATTCCATAGCCTCTGGGCTGGGGTCCTTTCCCCTCTCCTCATTCCCCCAGTATTCACACATGCATGAACATTTACACACACACACACAAACACTTACACAGGCCGCAATCCAACTTCTTTATACCATAAAGGCATCTCTGACCATAAACATCTGAGGAGTGAGGAGAACCCTTATCTACTACAAGGATGGGTGTGTGAATAAATCCTTGGTTGAAGGCAGAGCATGGTTCAGCCCAAGCTCCGTTTTCCTATCCTTATCTTATTCGACCTCTAAAAAGGGATGCTGATCTATGAAAGGCCCTTCTTTGACTTCCATGACCCCATGTTTCCTGGTTTCCCATCTAGCTCATAAACTCTTCCTCTGCCTCCCTATATAAGCATCCATGTTCCCCAATGTCCCATTCTTGGTCCTTTCTTTCCCCAGCACCTCTCCTAAGTGACTTTCTCCCTCAAGGTCTCCATCAAAATTCAGCAAAGGACTTCTCAAGGTCAGCCAGCCAGTTGCAGGAAAAGACCCCAGCTCTTAATTCTAGTTAACATTTATTGAGTATTATGCATCAATTCTTTCAGGCATCAGAGACACAAAATAAGTAAGATATAGTTTGCCCTCAAGGACTGGGAAATCTAACAGATATCACACATAGAATCCAATGTTCTTTCCAGAAACTAATATAGAAGCTCTGCATTGCCTCAAATGAAAATACACCCTTTTCAGGCAAGTCAGACTCAACTGGACTATACTCTAAGGCAAGGATTCCTAACCACCTTACCACAGTTCTATGGACTTTTCACAGAAATGTTTCAAAATTCTGATTTTTGATTGTGTAAAATACATTTTTTTTACAACCAGGAATACATACTACAGTAACATATGTTAAGTGGAACACTTTGCAAAAGTTAAAAGTGTTACAATTACTGTTGGTTAGGAGATAAGAGGCATAAGCAAAACAAGTATGATAATTGTCAAAGTTTACATAGACAATGCAAGACACCTACTAAGTAGTAATTCTCTCAGTACAATTATTGTTGATGTATTTAACACTATATTATATGTTTAACTCCTTTTAACTGTGCCTATAAAATGTATGGCATGGACTTCCATTTAAACATGACAAATAAAACACATGAAATTCCATTAAAATGACAGTAAATCCACAAGGCTAAAGGAAACAGGAGAGTACACAAGACAGCAAAATTTTGAGTAGAGGAAGTAACCCAGAGAAAAGTCAGTGCAAAGAACAGAATCTCAGACACGTTCAGGAGTTGGGGGCAAACAATTCCTCTAAAAGTGGGGTTGCAGGATGAAGCAAAACAGGAGGGTGGTTGAAAGGTTTTGTAAGGAGCAGTTACAGTAACTATATAGTTATAGTTGGTCTAGATCTCCTTCCCCATCCTTTGAAAGCAGGGCTCTCCATTCTATCAGAAGAGGTGAGATTTACTTTTGAAGACATGGAGCCTGAGAGGCTCTGAACTTGGGGACACAGGAAAATGAGACTGAAATGCCATACTGAATACAGGGAGGTTAAGTGAAAATTTGCATGGTAAATGTGAGATACCCTTCAGGCTTATCCTCCCACTCAGTTCCCAGAACATAGTCAGCCAGAATGCTACTTCCCAGGCAGGAAATTAGAGGATTTATCCTTCAGAAAACTAACCAACTTAAGACAAGACACATGTGGCTCTCTCCCAGTGGTGTACTTCTATGAATTAGACTTCTATGAAGCCAAATGGTCAGCAAGCCTCATCTGTGCATAGAAAGCATCCAAACATAAATATGAACATACAGCTAGGGATGATCAGATAATTAAGGAAAGCTTCTAATATGAATTAGAGAGACCCAAAACAAAGGGGGGGGGGGGGATTTTAAAGAAACACAGGCAATACAAAGAGAAGAAACCTACCCCCAAAATAATAATTAATTTCTGAGATATGAGGAAAAATATTATATCCATGAAACAGGAACAGAAAACAACAAAAAGGAACCTTTAGAGAAGAAGAAAATGTTCTTGGAAATTTTTTAAAAAGATGACAGACTTGGAAGATAAAATTGAGGAAATCTCCCAAAATTGAGAAAATCTGCCTAAGAAATTCACAAAAAGATGGAAAATGGGAGTAAATGGTAAGAAAAAAGGTTCAACATCCAAATAACAGATATTCCACTAAGAAAAGTGAAAATGTAGGTGAAGGAATTATCAAAAAAATAATATAAGAAACTCTCTCAAGAACTGAAGAATATGAGTCTCTAGTTCAAAGAGGCCCACAGTGTTCCCAGCCCCTTTAATAACCAAAGGATACCATTATGAAATGCCATAACATAAAAGCGTCCAGAGAGGGAATAAAAATAAACAACTCACATACAAAAGACAGAATCAGAAGCATCGGATTTGTTAATAGGAGCATGGAAGCAAGAAGAAAAACTCTGAGAAAAAAATTATTTCAATATAGAGTTCTATACCCAGGCAAAATATTGTGTGAGGAGAGAACGAAGATAATTTTAGACATACAAGACCTTCCACTTACCTCCCTCCCAGCATATCTTCATAGGAAGCTTCTGGAGGATGCAATCCACCAAATGAAGGTGGAGAATTGGAAAGACATAGGACCCAGGAATTAGGAGATCCTAATATGAGAAAGATGAAAGAAATTCCCAGAATGATGGGGAGCAAAGTCCCCTAACAACAGCTGTAGCCAGACCAGAGTCCAAGACAGATCAAAAAAGGACATCTCCATGAAAGAAACTAGAACTGACAAATTATTTCATAGGTATGAATGTATGGAAAATAAAAAAAAAATACATTATAGTTTTGTTGGTTTGGGGACAAATTTGTGATACGTAACAGAGAAAAATAAGCAAAAAGAGAGAGAGAAAGAGAGATATCAGTGCCTAGTCCTTGGGAAAGCAAAAACATTGATAAAAAGAAAATCTAACCCACTGTAAATAAATTTTACTTTGTCAAAATAAACACTGAATATTGATTTAACCAAAAATGGTGATACTGGGAGAAGTAAAAGAAATGTATGTCTATAGGGAGAGAAGTTAAGTACAAAAGTTAAATCTTTATTTCTATGGTAGAAAATCAGTGGTTCTGATACTTAAAAAAAATCAGTATAGCAGATTATTTAGAAGTAAGGTGGAACACAGCAGAACGAACAGCTAAAATAATTAAAGTGGGTGTTTCCAAGAATCAGAAATCTGGAATGGGGAGGGATTAGGGTACAAGGATAGCTGTTCTTAAATGAATCTTGTATGCTTGATTTTAAATAATATGCAAGTATTACTTTGAAAGAAACAAAAATTAATTATAAAAGGTACCACAACTTATAATTTTTTTCAGAGATGTAATAACGTTATTGTGGTTAGGTATTTTTTAAAGTCCTTATCTTTTAGTTATACATACTGAAATATTTACAAATGAAGTATCTTCAAAATAAAAAGGAGTGTATAGAGAGTAGGGTTACAGATCAAACAGGATTGGCCACGAATTTATGATAGTTTAATACTGGGGTTCATTATGTCTTCTGTCAACTTTCATATATATGTGAAATTTTCCACATAAAACGTTATTTTAAAAAAGAAAGGGTGGGGGGAGAACACACATGCACAAGCCTACTAGGCCATTTTTTTGTTGCCAAGCAAGCCTATGATGATTAGCACCTAAATTCTGTTTATAATAGAAATTAGAGGTAAATCTATTTCTCTTTAATAGCTTTGGGAGACAACAATAAAAAGGAATTTGGTATTTAACCATGTCATTTTCTTGACTGACTTGTTGTTCTTAAGGTCTTTTTGAATCCTGCAGTCTAGAGCCCCCAGTATGGTATCAGGCACAGGGCCATGTTTTAGTAAAAGAACTTTTTCTTTTAGTGGTACAAAAATTAATGGTGTATATCAATGACATCTTAGACTTGGTGAAATATGGTAGATGGTTTGAGGAGGGAAAAGTAGCAATTAAAACATGACACACTCTCACAACACATCCTATTTTCAGAAATGTTAAAATGAGGGGAAAAATGCCTCTTGGATTTGACAAAACCCAGCACTTATTTTCCCAAATAAGCATCCCTTCTTGAATGAACTCATCATCCCCACACCAAATCAATCTTTAAAATCAGCAGATCCATAAGAATTGCATCTGTCTCTACTTTAGTTTGCCAGGGGTACCTCTTCCTCCTCATAGTTTGAAAATACCAGCTTTCTATGCCTCTCCTTTGTCCAATGCCAAGCAAGTCACCCTGTTCCATAAACACTCATAGAATGAATAAACATTTCCTTTTGTGCCTTTCAGAGTGCTCTGTGCTCAATGGGTTCTAGTGACTAATACACCAGCATTAACATGGACTTGCCCCTGTACCATCAGAGTTATTATTACAAGCAACAGAAACTACTTCTGCCCATTTAAGCAGAAAAGGAATTTGTTCTGAAGGTAACTTGCAGAATCTCCAGGAAGGCCCAAGAACTGGGTGTGGCGGCTATGTTGCCAAAAAGAATGCTTAAAATGATGGCAGAGAACCTGTCCAGTAAAGATAACTCTACTTCTGCCACCAGGAACAGACTCTGAAGCTGGCATCACTGACCCTCCAGCACTGGTCAAGGGGCATTGCCGAATGGACCATCTGCCATGAAGAAACAGTCTGGGTCATGGGCGCAGCTTATGCTGCAAGATGTCTGGGAAAGCAAGCACTTTCAGCTCCTCCAGTGGGGAGGGGGCTCTGCCTCACAGTGTGGGAAAATTCCCAACATGGGAAAGGCGTTCAGAGGCCAGTGTTCAAAAGAATGACAAGTGTCCACTCTATGCTATAAACAAATAATCTGGAAAAGCAAAACCCAATTCAGAGTAATAACAGAATATGCATAGAGTACACTCAGAGTAAAAACATGCTCACATTCCGTCTTCATCTTATTTGATTAGGTGTACTATGAAATTTTGTTTTAGAACCTGGGCACAGGCCTATGTTATGGCTACTCAAAATGTTATACTCATTTTGAACTAATAATTTCAATACGATCTTAGATAATTAAGAAATACCTGGGAATAGCCTCTTTAACCTAGTGGTGGTCATGGAGTGGACGCATTTAAGCGCTGAATGATTAATTACCTAGGGAATAATTATTGTTGAGTAGAAAAGAATAAAGCTAAACATTCATTAAAAAATAAAGGAAAGGATGTAAAAACATTATATGTTACACAAACATTACTAAGTTGAATTTAATATTGGCAGATTTGCTTATGTGTGCAAGGGAGCTCAATTTAAACTGCATGATCAGATTTAGGAGGTACTTTAAGTCATCTGATTTAACACCGTATCCAATAAAGGCATTCTGTCCTATTACATTCCTGACAGATGGCCCAAAAAGTACACCCTGTTTGTTTCTAACCTTCTTTGATCTGGATTCTATTCAGCCAAAATTAGCATTCATTTCTTGTTCCCTGTTGACTAATACTCAAATGAACTAAAATTATTTTTTATAGCCCAAACTGTTGTTAAACTAGGACTTCCACAGCCTGTACTTGGGCATCTGATCGTGGAACCTGAAAGAACTTCACATCCATCCTTCTAAAGTATAATCTACTTAGTTTTGTAGATTTCTTGCTCTAGGCTAAGGGATATCAAGATTAATCCTGATTGTCAACCAAATTAACTACCGCTTTGTGCATCATCAACAAATCTGCTATATTTATGATCTACATATATCTGAGTCACTGGAAAATTATAGGAACATTAGGATCAAGTGACAAGCTCTAAAGCAGATCAACAGAAACCACCTTTTTTGTTGGCTTCCACACTTAAGAACATTCTGTGGGTACAGCTGATCAACCCATCTATGAGACCACATCCTAGACCTCATTTCTGCATCTCACCCACAAAGATTACTCAAGAGCCTAGTTGATAGATACGTTCCAGAAGGACTGTGTGTATATAAAACTTTGATGAATCTAGCTCTATTTTAAATACCCCAGGTTACATACAATAAACGAGTAGTAGAGGAAATTTTTGGAACAGCACAGAATTCTTTAGTGAAACAAAAACTATAACCCAAGTCACCTGTTTTGTAAGTCTTGATTTTCATATATTGGGTTCACTTATTGGGCTAAATACACATTACACATGAGGCAGAATACAAGTCAAAATTCTATGTTAGGTATTTAATAAAGGCTTTTAGAATTATGACTAATGACATGCATAATATGCATTTGAATTAAAACAGCTTTGGTAACTGTTTACCATGTTAAGAGATTGTACAATTAAACTTTTCAACTAAAAAAATGTTTCAAGTTTTCTGCTAATTTACATGGATTCTAAGACCAAAGAAAATCCAAAATCAAAATGTCATGTTCTACTGCAATATGGAATCTTGAGAAAATCTGCCTTCCAAATTTTGAAGAGGAGAATACTCTTATTCTTTCTCTGAAGAAAAAAGGAAGGCAAGGACTTTAAATATTTATAATGCCAAATGGTGATTCAAGAAAGATTTAGGGAACAGGATTCATGATGTCATTAATGATACTTGTTAAACCAAATAACAGATGCGGGATAAATAATCAGTTTCAAAATGAATGAAACCTTCAAAACATAGCTGCTCCTCACCAACCACTTGCATAAGGGAAACAGGAAGGGAGTTACAGCAGCTGAAACAAGGGCTTATACCAAGCACTTCTAATTAACCAAGTCCTAATCCCAATAATTAAAATGGAAACTACATTTAAAGGCTATATACAGACCTCTGAATCTACACAGCCATTAACTTGTTTGAAACTGATTTTTTTAAAGGTCTTAATAAGCCCTCAGGCATTTAGCAAAATCATCTTGCTTTGCACCAAGAAAAAAAAAAAAGCAAACATAAATTGTGACTTATTTTGAGGGCATTTGTAGAATCATATAGGTTCAGACATTGTATAAATTTTCTAATTATATTGAGAATTAAGATATTCATCTTTTTGAACTATAGCAACAGTCAATGATTACTTTACAGAGGTAGGGGAATGGGGAGGGTTCTACATTCTTTAAAAAAAAAAATGCCTGTTATCTTCCATTTCACAGTACAGAAACTGGTGTAAAATAAACAATTTTCCCATGGTCAGCATAAGTGAACTGTAAGGTTAAGACCTCTTGGGATGCAAGAACAGACTGTCTTCAGAATCTTTAAATTCAGAGTATTTACTGAGGACTTAGCATGTGAATTGAGTACACAATATTTCAGTTAACACTCTCTCTGGTGATAGTCCACATAAGCTGTCATTAGAGATCACTGCAGTAAGCCTTTCTTTAACAAGCCGTGTCCATGTAAACCTCACTGAAAATAAAATCTATGGTCTAATTGCCTTAAAATTTTAGCTACTTCAATATGTCCTTAATTTTTTTTTTTTTAACTTTCAGAATTCTAGAGCAGGACATATTTGGCAAGCACTGCAGAGGGGAAGGACAAGTACCTGAAATAGGAGTATTTTCAGCTCTATTTTAAAGGACAATCATTTGATAAGAAAGATCCTAACTACCTACCTCATTATACCTTTCAGTATAGGGTAATTTTATATAATTTTAAGACCTTATTGTAAACCATAATGGATTGAATTGTATCTCCCAAAAAGAGATGTTGGGATTCTAATCTCCAGTACCTCAGAATGTGACCTTATTTGGAATTAGGGGCATTACAGACAGAATTAGGCAACTTAAAATGAGGTCATACTGGAATAAAGAGGGCCACATTAATCCAATGTGACTGATGTCCTTATAGGAAGAAGGCATTTGGACACAGACAGACAGACAGGGGAGAATGCCATATGACAACGGAGGCAGAAAATGCCTCATGGACTGCCAGCAAACCACCAGCAGAAGCCAGGAGAGAGATATGGTACAGATTCTTCCCCACAAACTTCAAAGGAAGCATGGCCCTACTGATTGATATTGTGCTATTGGACTTCCAGCCTCCAGAACTGTGAGACAATAAATTTCTAATTTTTAAGCCATGCAGTTTGTGGTACTTTGTTAAGGCAGCCCTAGCAAACTAAGATTTAAACTATGGAGTGGAAATTTAACCACAAATATACACATTCAAACATATTAGGCTCTTCTGAAGTATGGTCTCTGTGCTAGTTTCCTAGGTGGCTCAAAGCAGATACCATGAAATGGGCTGGCTTAAACAATGGGAATTTATTAGTTTGTAGTTTGAGGCAAGGAAAATGTCCAAATCAAGGCCACATCAAGGTGATGCTTTCCTCCTGAAGAATGGCTGCTAGTGATCCTTGGCCCCTCTGCCACATGGCAAGGCACATGGCGGTGTCTGTTGGTCTCTTCCTTCTATTCCTGGTTTGCACTTTCAGCTTCTTGCTTCTGTGGCTTTCTCTCTCTTTCTATATTCATTCTGATTATAAAGGACTCCAGTAATAAGATTAAGTCCCATCCTGAATGAGGTGGGTCACATCTTAACTGAAGTAACCTCGTCAAAAGATCCTACTTAAAATGGGTTTACACCCACAGGAATGGATTAGGTTTAAGAATATGTTTTTCTGGGGTACATACAGCTTCAGACCGCTACAGTCCCTAAGACTGATTACTAGATTTGCTGATAGAAGTATAATCTAAAATGTCATTGTATTGCTATTTGCTTGATTTTTTTGCAAATTGGAATCTCTAAGAAATGAGTAACTCTTTTCTTTGTGGACTGCATTGGTTTAATCTTTAACTTCACTGGAAACTTCCCATGCTGATCAAGAGTGAAAGTACACACTAGGTTTTCAAAGACACAAATGTACATGGTATGATAGCTTTTGGAATTAATTGCACTTATAACATTCCAAGCACTCTCTGTTAACAAAAGCATATAGTCATTTTCACATAGTGTGAATTCTGTAAAATCAACATTCTTTCCATCATCAGAATTTGCTTCCTTAAAGATAGTGGAGTAAAGCCAGAAAATGATTGCAATTTTGGTGAAGGTTCACCCCTCCATACCTCTGCACTGCACTCCTTTACCTCATTCATTAGAATAAGAAATAGACATCTTCTCTGGAATTGCTGTCATGAGTAGAAAAAAGAACCCAGAATTGGTACAGCTTGGAAGGTATCTTTTTCCTACTTGAAGCAATATATTCTGTGAAAACCAAATATCTACTTATTTCAGGAATGTGTGCCAGAAGTTCCAAATACTCATCAGCACCTCAAATATTGTATTTAAATAAATACTTTTATGTAAAAGAAATACAACTTTTAAACAATATACTCCAGTATTACTGACGATGACTTTTTACCTCAGGAGAATGGGATGGTAGTGGAATGGCGAAGGAACATTTAGGGTATTAGTCAAAGGGCAGACCAACTGCTTTTTTAAATGCAACAAGATGCATTCACCCAAGTATCATTTGTTAATCCCTGCACTTGTCCCTTTTCAGATCCTTCTTCCATTCCCATCAGCAATATTTAAAATCTTTCTTCTAGAACCCCCTTCTCATTTCCCTCAGCAGGTAACTCTGCCCTCTAGCTGAGTTCAATTGTTACAAATCCTTCAACTTCCAGCTCCACTCAACTACCTAGAAACCCATGGGTTTCTTTCTCCTGACCTCTTATCAACGCCAGTCCCATTATAACTGTTGGTGATCTCACTCCCTGACTGTAACCACCCAGCAGAGTTTGGTGTCTTTCCCAGGCTCCTACAATGGACCCACACACTTCTGACCAAACAAGTCCTGTATCTTCTGATGTAGTTCCCCAGGCCCTCTAATGCCTCAACTCATCCTTCCATCCTTGGCACCTACAACTAAGACTAGCAAGCAGAAGTTATTCAATGAATGTTGAACAGAAACAACTTACTTTTAAGCATGAGTTATTTTTAATAGCTAAAACCAGAACTGAGCTTGTCCCAGATTGTCTGCAGAAAAGCACATGATTTCTGCTCTACTTTATTTTTTTTCAACCCATAGCAATCTTAAAAAAAAAAAAAAAAAAGGAATGAGACATTTGCAGTGACTAGGGTTGTCAGATAAAATACAGGCCGCCCAGTTAAAACTGAATATTAGAGAAACAAAAAATAATTTTCTGGTATAAGTGTGTTCCAAATATTGCATGGGATATAAGTATACTAAAAAATCATTTTTAAATCTTTCAAATTTTAAAAATCCATATTTAATCACATGCCCTATATTTTATCCGCTAAATCTGGCAACCCTATCAGTGAGTCTTGAAAGATTCTAAGAGTACCCAATAAATGCTTCTTTAGGTCACCTGGCAGTTTGTATGCGAACTCTGCATATTTCCCAATTAGCCAGATTTTATATCTGTTAATGCAGCTGGGTTTCCTTCTGAGAATCTCTGAGATCAGTTAACATGCTTTGGGAAATTCTGTTTATTGTATAAATATTTTCACTTATTTGCTAATTTCATAGAATTCCCTTCTAATGTTGATCTATCAAGAATTTTAGCACAAGGAATACTGTCATGTTGCTCAAAATGTTTTGAAAATTGATATTCATAAAGTTATTAATATGCTTAAGCTAAGTCTTGGCTAAATAAACATTTGTCAAATTTTCATATTTTCAATTAAACCAGCAAAACACAGTAAGGAAAATAAATCTTTCATTTTTTTTATTTCATTAATCAAGCACAATGGTACATACTGTCCTCCCTAACAGGCTGGGGAGAAGCAGCTTAGCAGGCGGAGGAGGAGCTTGTGATGTAACTGCAGTGGGTCTTTGTTGGAAGAATCTTCCTTAAATGTGAAACATCTGTAAATTAAAACACTCAGCTTAACTGTGTAGGGGCTGACAAGAGAAAAAAAGTTGGCTCTTTTAGCTTTGTGTACTGGAGGCTTAAAATTTTGCTCAACAGAGGAATTCCTCACAGGTCATTTAGAAGAGTACATATTGTCTCACTAAAGGAAGGGAAAGCAGGCTTTCTCTGCAAAAGAGTACCATTTTAGAGCACTAACTGTTGTGTTTGCCAGTTCACTGGTTAATGGTGATGGAAGTTTTAACACAAAGTATAAAGAAGGATACCTTCCAGCCTGTACCAATCCTGAAAGTTCCCTACATTAATGGGTTCATCTTTGTATTCATGACAGTGATTCCAGAGAAGATGTCTGTTGCTTATTCTAATGAAAGAGATAAAGGAGTGCAGTGCAGAGGGATAGAGGGGTGAACCTACACCAAAATTTCAAATAGACTAACCTCAGAGAAAACTTCTAGACAGAGAATGACTAAGTCTGAAGTAACCATATGGGGTCATAAGATGATAATGAATTAAGATGTTTATCCCAACACAACCACACTACCTGCTTTCCACCATATTGGCAGCTCCAGTTAAGGACGGTTGTCAAGCTACCAGAACACTCGCACACTGCAGAGGTGCAGAAAATGCCTGGATGTCTGCCCAAAACTGGGCTCTCCAAGTAACAGACTCAATTTATGGTACCCATCTAAAGCTCGCTGGGGTTAGCAGCGTCTTTTTCTTAGCTGGTACCAGGAAGGGCTGAAATTTGAAAAGCTCAAGACACTGGTAGTGGCTTCCACCTGCCTGTGCAGAGCAGAAAGGCTGACAAACACATTCATTAAACTTGATCTGAAGCAAGCGAGCCTGAGAGGTCGTTCCTGAAATATTCATAAAGTGTGTTACCGGACTCGCCGCTTAAGAGGTTGAGCAGGAACACCTTACGTAGGCGCAGCCCGCACCCACACTAAGTAAAAAGATACCCACAACAGCACACCCCGCCACCACATTCCACCATTCTTCTTTTTTCTGTCGTCTGTCGCACCCCACCAGCCTCTATAATTCTACTTGTCCAGGAAAGTGTGACGCTCTAATAAGTGAGGAGTTTTCCAGCACTTGGAGGCAGCGCCGCACACTAACCCCCAAGATAGTTCCTCTGGGCTCGCGTCGCGGATAACCTCCAGGGGCCCAGCCAACCCGCTGCCCTGCATCCTCCTAAGAGCCGAAGCCGGTGGGGTAAGGGGTCCCCGGGGACCCGGATCAGCCACTCGTCCCAACAAGACCGCCTTTCTTCGCCTCCCATTTTGGCTTTAACCAGGGTTTCCTCCCCCAGAGCTCTCGGCGTTCAGTCGCTAGGCGACCCGCGCCCGGGCCGAGATGCAAACAGCCTCTCGCGCCCACCTGCAGCCCCGAAGGCTTTAATTTTGAAGGCAGGAGTGGGGGGAGTGGGAAGAGGATTACGGTCCCAGGGGACCTTACAGCCCCTACGCCGCAGTAATGTGCACTCCTCCATACCCCTTTTCTGCCCCCAACCCTTAGCATTTCTGCTGCGCCCCAGACTCAGTGCAGCTCGCACGGTGCCACCACCTCTTTCCCCTCCAAGGGCATCTGCCCTTCGCCCCTCGGCTCCCCTGGGGTCGGCCCCAGGCGCGGCTACTCACCTGGACCCCAGCGGCGGCGGCTCAGCAGGTTCCGGCGCGCGGCAGCCGGCTCTCCATCCCCGCCTTCCCCAGGCCGCCCCGGCTGCGCGCTCCGCGGCGGCGAACGACGCCGACCGTCTCCCGCACCGAGGCTGAACAAGGGAGGCCACTGCTGCCGCACTGGCTGTGGGCGCAGGAGGAGCGGGGGCGGGGCAGGAATCTGGGTCGCAGGGAGCGAAGCAAGAGAGGATGCAATGCGGCCGGCCAGCTGCGAAGAGGCTACCGAGAGCACCCCAAGAAGGGCGTGCAGTGGTTTCCCGCGGAGCGCGACGCGGGCGGCGACTGAGCATGCCCAGTCCCAGATCCGGGGTTGCGGGCGCGGTGCTGGAGGAGAGAACTCCTCCCCCAGCGCTGGAGTTTAGGCGAAAGGGTTAAATCTGCGGACCCGCCTGAGGTGGGGAGAGGGCGGGAGTTGGCTGCTGGGGCCCAGTGTAATTGTGCCCCTGAAGGACCCCTAGTGGCGTCCCGCACTCCAGGATGATGAATTTGGGAAGACCTGTCAAAGGGATTTCTATAGACTCTTGGAATGAGGGGACGCCGTTTTCCCCCTGCCCTCTCCTCAGAGAATTGTCCGGAAGTCAAAGTTTGCTTTTGGCTCAGCCCCAACTTCTCTCATCTCCAACACCAACCTCCCCACCCCCACTCCCACTCCCACCCCACCCCACCCCCCACACACCCGCTTTCCTGCGCCTCGGGTCCATCCCCTCTCCAGACTCCTGGATCAGTGGGGTCAAGTTCTCAAAGAGCTAGCTCTTTAATTAGGTGTAATTGGGAGATCGTGTCAGTCCTCTCAGGTCACTTGTCTGCAGTTCAACCAGGGCTTCCTAAACAATACATTAACCCCAGGGTTAGTTATAATGGGAGGAATTATAGGTTCGGTGATCTCGGGCTATTTGGAGAACACTGCTTCGCTGGACCCTGCAGGTGGGCAACAGGACTAGCTCCAGATCCCACTTCTACACACACGCGTGCGCAAACACCCTTTCTTTGGGATTGTATTTCATGTTGAGAACATTTTCTTTATATCTCGTTACAACGCTTCTTTTATTAGAGACAGCATAGCGTCGGGGAAATAGGCTGAATTTGAGGTCGGCCTTGATTTCAGTTTCATTTACCACTCCGGCATATTACCTAAACCACTTTGCCCCCCAGCTTCCTCATCTGTAAAATATAGCTTGGTGAAACCTACCTCTCCGGGCTGTTGTGAGAATAAGTGAGGCAATGTATGCAAAGCACCAGACACATAGTAGATGTTCACTGAATAAAAATCTCTACAGTTTCCATCTCCAGTATTCTGTTTTTGTGAAAGCTTGGCTTAGTGATAATCTTGCATTCCCTCTTTACGTTAAATAACCTCAAAGCCTTGATCTTTCTAATTTTCTATCATTGTTAAAAGCATTAGCCACTATTTACTTTTCTTTCAACAACAGTTTCTTCATAACTACCTTGAACAAAGCTTTTGGAAAAAGCTGGACCCAGGTCATACACAAGTCCTCTTTGGTGGGAAAAACTTTTCAGGAGAGATTCATTATGGTCAGATTTATTCACATGACAAAAGGATTTCACTCCATATTCTTTTTTAAGTAGTTTAATTTACTTGCATCCCTCTGTGGTCCTTGTTACACATCTATTGCATAAAGTAAAGTGTGCCTGTATAGAAAGAAATTTACTTCCCACTAATGATATCCACTTTTGAAGGTATCAACTTTTAAAAAATAAACTTTCATTATAAACTTTCAAATATTTCCTTCATTATAAAACTTTCACAATAAATTTTCAAGTATGCTATGTTTTTAATGTCCCTTTACCTTTTTCATGGTGTTCTACCCTTTCTGGAATGTCCTTCTCTTTCCAATTCACTTCACAAAGTCCCGCAAGCTCAAATGCCACTTTCTCTCTGAAGTCTTCCCTCAACCCCCAGGCAAAGTTAATGCTCTGCTGTCATAGTACCAGGGCATACTGCTATCACAGCACTTACCACAGGCTATTGCTGTTATTTAAGCAACATAAAAATATTCACTGAGCAACTATTGTGATCTAGGCACTATTCTGAGAAAACAACAATGAACAAGACAGACAAGGTCCGGTGCATATGGAACTTATAGTGTAGTTCAAGAAAACTGACAATAAACCCTTAAACAATAATCATCAAGGGCAGGGTCATGTCTTTTTGTCTTTGTGTTATTCATCAAATTAATCTATACAGTCTTGATTCATTTTTCCAAATACATCAGTAAAGTATTAATATTGGCCCCAGGCCAACCAAACTACATGGACATGGATCGCCATTTGTTGTGAACCATTACTACTTCTTTCACTTGCATCCCTCAGCTAAAACTTTCCTAATCCCAAACTACTCCAGGGGGATACCTGGAATTCCATGTGATGAATGGAAGGGAGGGTGGAGGCCAGAGACTTTAATCTCCACACCAAATTACAGCCCTTCTCTAACCTCAAGGGAGAGGGTTCTCCACTAGCCCAATAAACCTGGATTCCCAGATCTCCTGCACCCCAAATGTCTCTTCTAGAATGGTGCACCACTCCCAAACTCTCTCCTCACCATTTAAAGCCCACACCATTGGCCTCTGTTTATGTCAATGTATTATTCTCTATTGTCTGTCATCTGTTTGGCTCTACCTACTGTCTGCATAAGCTTCTCTCTCTGATCCTCTTATTATCTGAGTATGAGGCAGACTTAGTGCTGTTTACAACCAGATCTTCCAAAGCATATTTATACATATGTATTCCATAGCACTTAGTGATAGCCTTGCTGCTGTTTACATGAGCAACTCCAGGACAGGATCTCATTCATCCTTGTAGTCCAGGGTTTAGCAGATGACCAATATGTGATAGAGTCTTAATTAAAAGTTTGTGGAACAAATGAATGAATGTTTGCAGGCATGCATCCATCCTAGCTTCTCAACTCCTTCCTCAGACCATAGTTCTTTTCTAATTGCTCTTTCTACTAATGCGAGAATTGATGCACTTAATTTTGCCCTTTCCCAGTCGGCAAATTTCCCTCTAGGCACAAAGCCACTCATTCCTCCACTTCTGGGTCCACAGAGAACTGTGGAAGAACATCGTAACCATAATTCATTATCGATTTGTGTTTTTAGCAGAAGTTACAACCTATCATCTGTAAATCAATATTGTTATTGCTTCCTCCAATCCATAGCAACTGTTTTTTAAAAAAATTTTCTCCTATCCACCTCCCTGGCTCTGTGTTCTTGACAGTGCACATATGACTCTCCCCTCTGCACCAGAAAAAAGAAACCATCAAGTGTCATCTCCCTAGGAATAGCCCATCGTTGTAAATATACCTCTCCCCACACTTTTTTCCTCTTCCTCCTCAATCACAGAGAGTAGATATTCTCTTTATTCTTGAATGCCGGTCTGTACCTGTAGACTCTCTGCTTCCATCTGTATTCCCTCTCTTGTGGATATCACTAACTTTTCTGCCTCTTGCTCTCATCCCTCTCATTTTCTAATTAACATACCCAGAGTACATTAGGCCTTAAAAAAAAAAAAAACTGATTTGATCCTGATGTCCTTTTAAGATATCTAAAAACTTTTAAATATCTAGTGTAAAACTTTCAGAGATCCTTTAAAGAACAACTTATTTGCACTTTCCCATTTCTAGGCATTTCTTTTGTGTTTGGACATGACTATAGTTACATCTGCCAAACCTGTAAGTACACAAAGATGCATGACCTCATGCTATGCTAACTGGAAGCAGCTTTCCTGAGCATTCCCATCATCAAATATCAAAGCACTAGGTTCTCTACAAGGAAAACTACACTGATAGGCAGATTTGTCACAGGCAAGTGAAGCACTTCTCATCAGCTGATAAACATAGGAAAATGCATCTAGTAGGATTACATTCAGAGATGTTCATAGAATTCTAGGTAACAGACTTGTTGGAGACTATGTTTTCTTTGTATTAATCCAGGATGTTCTCACGGCAGCAGTGGATCCCTGCTTCCAAACTGGCAGGGATTCATGTCCATGAAGTTTGGAAGCAGTTACATGTCTGAATGAAGGTGTTCAGTGACATTTGCTGGAGCAATAGTATAGAACGTAGAACGTTAAGGCACCAGCATGGAAGTTAGAGGGTCTTGGGCTTAACCTCTTTCAGTTTCATGTCTGAGGTGAGGATGATAATAAGAGCACCTACTTCATAGTGTTGCTGTCAGGATTAAATTAGTTAATGATTTGTAAAGTGCCTAGTACCCTGACTGGCCCATAAGTACTCAAGAAATCTTAACCATTAATCCAGCTGCATTATTTTTGGATAAAAACCTAATTTAGTAGATTAGCAAGAGATCAACAGAGAGGGTAGGTAAGGGAACTGAGATAATCTGATGCCGTATTTGTAAGTAACAAATGAAAAATCCATGGAGGAGGAGTTGTACCTCTATAGCCCAACCAAAATTATCACAGTAGAGCTGAAGAGAAAGGAGAAGACCTGGGAGATGCTGTACTCTGCCAACTACTCATTACAAGTGACACAGAGCCTGGGTCTCTTCCAGACAGGTAGCTATGCTTCCTTGTTTGGGAGATCTCTTATTACACATCATCCTTAGGTATCATTTGAATAAAATTTTCCCCCACCCAGAGGTTTTTCTTTAGCAAGGTTAGATTGAGCAATGGGGCAAGTAGGAATTTCCTGCCTGGATTATTCTGTGGGTGGGGTGGCAGTGATGGCCCATTTATTTATTTTTAATTGAGCTCTGGTCTTAAGCATAGTAACTTGAAGAACTGGCAGTTGGAGAGTATTCTTGGATGCGTGGGTTTCAGAGTCAAATCAGAAAGGAATCCTCTAGGCTTATAAAGTATTAGGCCTTGTCTAATTTTGCTTGATTGTTGTGTAAAGTTTAGCAATTAATTTAAGGCCACTTTGCTTTCCATAGAAAAGATTTTATAGGCCTATAGAGTTCACTATACTGAAGTGGTGTTTGACTCAATATGCCTATTAATATCTGTACTGATAAAATTGTAACTAGAATACATGAGAGTCAAACACCATGTTAGAAAATGCTTTAAACCAAACAAACTAAGGCTCAGACATGCTGATGTGGCAGTGGTCTTCAAAACATGATCTGCAGAGGGCTTTCCTTGTGGCCCAAGGACTAGCCCCAAACACAGTTCATTTAATAGTCTTTTATTGAGCATCAGCTATGTGTCGGACAATATGCTAGATATTGGGGATACACAGATGGATAAGACATAGTCCATGGTCTCAAGGAATTCATATCCACATAGAGGAGCAAGTGTGCACACGCACACCAATGTACATGCACATACACAGACAATGCAGGTTTTCCTTCCAAGTTTGTTTCAAATATAGAATTAAATCTGTACCAAGCTTCCTTTTCCTCCCTCCTCATTTTCCCAATCAGAATACTCTGCCTGGTTTTTGTTTGCGATGGCATTTCCCCATGAGAGTGAAGGCCAAAAAACACCTGGGAGGCCTGGTGCTCAGGGCCCCACTCCTGTCACCCAAGTTCAAGAGAGTTTAATCAATCTCCAGTATATGGCTGATCCTGCAGGAATCCAAGAGCAAGAAACTGATGTCAGCCAACAGGGTAAAATTTGATCATTTTGGAAACAATATAAATGACACTCTTGAGGCCTGCTAAGAAACTAAATGCAAAAGAAATGCTTTTAAAAGCTCTGGTCTTAGCAGAAGGGAGAGAAAAATGTATCCTTAATAGTGGGGTTAAAAGTAAGTATTCATTGAACAGCCCAAAGTGGTGGTACAGATGATTTGGAATAATCTAGAAAGAAATCAAGTTCTGAAAAAAGGTATAAAAATTAACAAGGTGATGGTTGCTGAAGCCTTAGATATTTCTAGATAAATCTACTTCGAAATTTTAATGGACATCCTGCCATGGCTTTTATTGATGTGCCATCTCTAGCAGGGACATTGTCATTAAATAGGTGGCACCTTCTACACCAGAATATATTTTTAAGGAGGAAATTTACATTTTTGAAGTCATATAGAACAGTCAGGTTTAGTTGATGGAAGAAAATTGAGACGATGGGCCTATGGAAATCAGGATGTGTTGCAAATTAAGAAGCTGTATTATTTCTTTCTGAAAATGTATTCTACTTAGATTGAAATGAAACATTTTGTTAAAACTCTGGAAGGACAAATAGGCTGTTTTTATGCCAATATAAACTTGGGGCCAAAAGCAGAATACCCACAAAAAGACATATTTGCCATGAGCAACAAGTCAAAAAAGAGTCAATTGGAAATGCAGTCACCAGATATGAACCAAAATGCATAATGGGAATGTCACTTGCTTTGTGAATGATGCTGGGCTAGTTATGGCTACTTGTGACATCATTTCCCTTGATGGTCAACCAGCCAACCTCTTAGATCCCGGTAGTGGTGTAAAGGAATCTCAGATGTATTAAACATTTAAATTGCTCATTGCTGCCCCTAGGGTTGAAGGCTTCCTCAACACCACTTTCGGTGGAATAGTGGACTTTGCTGTCATTGCTGATGGAATCATCAAAGACTGCCAAGAACTCAAATTCAAGGACCTCATTGGTGGTCAGTTTTGTAAGAATCAATGCCTGGGAGCTTCAGAACATACTCAATAATGACCAACTTTCCATTACTTCTGCCATTGACTTAGAGGATGCACCATGGTAAAGAAGTGGTTCCTTCTTTCTAATCCATTTGAGAAAAAAGTCTGCCTCCAAAAAGAAGAAAGTCTCTCATCATTGTGAAGAAAATGGTTATTCAATGGAAAGAAAGAGTGGGATGGGATCGGGCCCGAGTGAGAAGGATGGTTTGGGAATCATTGTATGAAAAATGTTAAATCTGTTACTTTTTCAGGAATAGAGAACTAGATAGCCTGAATAATTCTGATTTCACATAGTTTTCATTAAAATAGCCTGTATTCTCGTTCTTCTTTATCATGGTAAACCTGCTGGTTGACAGTATTTTGGTGACTGTTGGAAGCAGTCTATATGGTTAAACAATGTGGATATAGTGAAAAATTTGAATCAGGGTGTGGTTTATTTAAGAGAGAGAATTCTGCTGAACATTTAGTTTAGAATAGTAGGAAATTAAAGACAAAAAAGTCTCAAGCAAAATTACATTCAGATGGCTTGGTCATATTAACGGTTGAAAAGACAATTGAACATCCTGAAAAATAGCTATTACATGGTGCATTTTTTACAAGTTTCTTACTCCAACATATGTTGTGTATTCATAGGGTTGTTTTATTCCAAAATATTTCTCTAATGAAAGATCCACATTTATATCCACATGTGTACTGTGTCATTTGCCTACATTTTAAATATGCTGTTTATCTACTCATAACAATAAAACCTAAGGCCTTATTTGTGTCTGTAGAGCAGAACTTTTCATTTTTATATTAAAATTGAAGAATTCTGATCCTTCTAAAAAGCTATATAATTGATTTATTTTCAGGTGAGACAACAAAAGAATAAGTTATGTTGTAGATGGTGTCATTTTTTTTTCTTCAGAATCCATCAGCTTGTAGTTGAAAGATGGGAAAACATTAAAAAGAAAGTATGGCTTTTTTCATGATAACGATTTATGTGGAAGAGAAGAATTTGATTCAAGTTTTTGTTTAAATTTTGATAAAAGCTTTTAAATCTGTTCACTAATTTAAATAAAATCCTGTATTATGTGAACTATTTGCAAAAAAATCTGTATTAAGATGTAAAAAGAATAATCTTTGGGACCCCATATTTATTTTCATAAGTCAAAAGTAACACATTTTTCTCTATTTTCAGAAGTATGAGTTGATAGTGTACTTTCCGTAAATAAGGGAGAGATGGATGGATAAGTGGATAGATAAGTAGATGGATGGGTGGATAAATGGAGAGAGGGAGGAAAGGAAGGTGGGATGAATAAATGAATAATGTAACTTGAACATGGAAAAGGTATTCACCTGTCCAGAATTTTCTGAAACTATCTAGATTTTAAATATTTTCTCCCATTGTCCAATTGTGTTTCAGATGATGTATCTTAACGTTCAGGAAATACGTTACCATATACATGGAAACATCTTTCCTGGTAATTTAATATGCAAACAGAAAAATAAGATTACTGTGGCATCCGGTCTTCATTCAACAATTATTGTGTTCTTTCCATGTGCCAGGTTTGGGGGATGGCATGGAGATATAAAGATAAGTAATATGGTGCCCACTAACAAGAAGTTCTTAGTCTCATAGCAGAAAAAGGCATGTAAACAGATAAATTTGATGCAAAACAGTCGGTGGTGGATTAGAGACAGACAAATTACTGATGGGAGCCCATTGGAAGGGGGGCAACTGTGTTGTGTCTTTCTTTAGTACTGTATGTCCAGAAATTTCCTATACACAATAAAATTTTTTCGCCAATAAGCATGTCTTCTCTTATGGCATGTCATGGCAGTGCCCTGTTACTCACACAGGTTGGGTGTGTAGGTCATGTAAAATTCTGTGGCATTAACATTTCATGGCATCAAGTGTTTAAATGTATTTATTAATCACAATACAGAGCAGCTTTGAGTGCTGTGCCTTTTGAGAGTCTGACTTTTCAGCTCTTGAAATCTTTTCTTTTGTTATTGTAGAAATGGCATTTCTTCTCTGAAGCACGTCTGAAACTCAGAAACATGTTTTTAAAGTCACAATCTATCCACTTCTTTCAGTTCAACTCAACAAGCAGTTCTCAAGTATCTGCTATAAAAAAGATACAATTCTAGAGGAGATTACACATATTTAGGGCCTAAAATTATTGTAGTGCAAGGATGATGGTGATGATGATGATGATGATAATACCTGATGGAAAAAATTATAACAATAAAAATAACTAACGCATAGTGCTTTCATATGTGCCAGGCACTGACCTAACTATCCCAAGCACTTTACACACTAATTCAGTTAAAATGACATGTCTCACAAGTCTCACATTGAATTTTTATTTCTGTGGACTTAGGAATAAAGAGGATGAGAAATTTTGTTTAAATGTGCAAGGAAATGAAGTCCCCTTTTAAAATCCCTTTTTTAATTGCCAGATCAGTTCGGCCAGTGTTTCCTTAGAGCCAATGTAGAAGGGCTTCTACAGATGGCAGGATTATCAACAATTTTGAAAGGCAGAGAAGTAGCCAGTGATAACAGAGAGAACTTTATATAACATCTATTTTTTTATGAAACTAAAAAGCATGCTTTTGTTATACAGAAAATAATTCTGTTATATTTTCCCTGTTTCCTTCTTGTCTCCACATCAAAATTCTGAGTGACTGGGATTCCTCATAGATGAAGGTAGACAAGTATCCTAACATTAAAAGTAGGGGGGAAAAGCAGCAAAGAGGAAACTTAAAATTACAACAGCAAGGTCATCATGCTTTCAACATCCCAATGCAGAGCCAGCTTCTGGTGAAGTGAGTCATGAAATTATCCACAAAGACTTCTTAAATTCTCATTAAAATGGCATAAAAGTCCACTAAAGGTGCTGCTAGTAGCTCAGTCCTAATGGAATATAATTCATATTTTCATGGTATAGACGTGAACTAAGACACTGTCTTCTGTGAGTGGAGAATTTGCTAAGAAATTTCCAGTGCACCTACTTATAAGGAGAAATCCATCAAAACTGTGGATAGTGTTTAGAGCCTAGCTGAAGTTGTTTTCATCAGATGGGAAAAAAGGGGTGAGGGATATTTGGAACAGTAGTTTTATCTCAGAATCGCTTGGGGAACATTTTCCAAATAAACATGCCAGAACATCACTGAGGCCCAGCCAATCGGAGTCCTTGCGGGGCACGGCCCCAGTTGATTTTAATGCACAAGGCTGATTATGCACCTTGCCCTTATGCCAAATTCTGTAAAATCATCAGCTGCAGCTCATTTGTTTCATATTTTATTGAATTCTTCCATAAAGTTATAAAAGTTATGTTGTTCCAGGCTGAACCTTCTAAACAGATCTATTGTGTACAGATTGCGTTGTGGTTATTTCCTTTCTTTGCATAAATGAAACTAGTGTGTTACTAGCACAGCAGGGAGAGCATTTACTAGGCGCTCCAGAGGGAATCAAAAGCGTCAACTGCTCCCATGCTTGCCATCGATTACCATTAACATTTATTAGGCTGTGGTAGGCATGGTAAGGCCACAAGGGACAGGGCCAATTCACTTAAAAGGGGGACATGAAGCAGCAGACAAAGATGGGGAAAAGCCTTAAAGCAAATTCGTTTTTTAAGTAATAATGGCCAACAGTGATAGAGCCTTACTTTGTGCCCACCTTGTTCTGAACACTTTACATGCATTATCTCCTTTCATCCTCACAGTCACCTTAAAGGTAGGTCCTGTTATTATCCCCGCTTTACAGCTGAGAAAACTGAGGCATAGAGAGGTCAAGGTCACAAAGTTAGTTAAGGATAATAGAGGCAAGATTTGAATCCAGGTAGCCTGTTGCCAGAGCCCATATTTTTAACTGTGATACTGCCTTTCAAAAACACACAAGGATGGAGAGTACCAGTGTTTTGTTGTTATTTGTTTTTACTTTATAGTTAGCAAAAAAAGTCAGCCCCATATTTAGTGGAAATTTGGGATGTATTTTAGAGGAGAGGCAAGGAAGAGTGGATATCACCATGTGCCAAGAGACCATCCAAACCTCTTTCCTCTTTCTCTCCTCTTGATCCTTTCTCTCTTGTCTTTCTTCTCCCCCCTCCCCCCATCCCTTCTCCTTTTCCGCTGTTAGGCGTTTAGTCTACAGACTAGTGTTCTTGGGGACCCTGAAGTACAAATATGCAGAGGGAAAAAGCAGCTAAGCACTGACATACAAAAGAGGGATGCGAAAAAAAGCACAAGGTAAGAATGTGATGGAGAGGAAAATCAGAAGTCACCTGGAGTGTATTTAAGGTAAATGGAGGGCGGGAGGTGCCCCAGGTGGTTCTCCCAAATCAGGACACCAGTTAGGGTCATACCAAGGCTGGAGGAAAGGGAGGAGGTTGCAGGTTTGAGATGACTGATCCTAGGAGTGTGAGAGAGGTATGCAGGGAGATGCAAACAGCACAGCTGTTTTTATTTCATCATGCTAAAAGGGAAGATGTCACCAGAGGCCAGTGAGGGTAAAGAGAAGCATGGTTCTTAGACAAGATGGACCCCTACCAAATAAGACATTTGTCCCACTTAAATGCCCATGAAATTACAAAATTGTATAATGTTAGAGTGCAGGGGAACTTTGAGATAATCTAGGCAGGTAATTAAGGAAATTTTTAGTCATAGAACCTTAAAAATGACCTTCTACGATGATCCCCAAAATACAAAAGACAAAAGCAGAACTGCTTTCAATAAAATGGGTGTGGGGTGAATGCCCTCTCCCCACTCCTGCTGCAACTACCTGAGGTATCTCTAAGAAAATCTGAAGCTCAAAGGAACACAATTTGGAAATCAGGGATTTGGTCCATTGTCCCATTTTACAGAAGAAGTAACTAAGGTGCAGAGAAGAGATAGGATTTGCCAAATTAAATTCTCCTCACACCTACTCCCATGCTCTCTCTGTACCAGGCTGCTTTTAAATCACTGAACAGAAAAAAATCAACAAATGCCTCTATGTGTAACATTTTATCCTGGATGCTATGGTGTAAAGTTTAGGCTTGGCATTCAAAGAACTTATTGCTTAATTAGGGAAAATTGAATAACCATGTAGTTAAATTGGTGAAAGAGTCCATGAGGTGGTACAGATGGTACATATCTAACCACTTAGGAGTGGTATAAATCAGATGCTCTGATTTCTGTTCCCTGAAGGCTTGATCTCTTCCCTGAGTGGGAGCCTCCTGAGCACACCTGGAGTCATTGACCTTTCACCCATAGGCTCTAATCTGCCCAGCTGCCTCCCCACCCCTGACCCCAATGCAGTAGGGATTTAAGGCCCCCACAAGCGCAGCCATATTGTACAGTTCTACGTTGTGTTTGTGAGTAGGTTCAAGTTTTCAGAGTGGGTTCCTGCCTCATTGTGTTCTTTCTAAGTCCATGTCATAGGAACTTCCTTTCTCTCGGAAGTGAGGTTCTACCTTGCTTTTGTGAGTTCTTCTCCTAAGGAGGAGACTTTACTTTTAAACTCTAGTCCAGTGAATAAGGCCTTTTACCTACTGATCGACTTCCTTTAAGATGCTTCCTATTGTTGGATTTATTTTATTTTATTTTATTTTGTGTTGACTCTGCTGCCTTATGTTGCTTGAGTGTCACTTGCAAGTCTCTATCCTACTTCTTGGATGCACTTCGAGTGTTTTCTGGTGATGCCTCCATCCTGGTGGACTGATGTCTAGTTCCAGCTGCAATTCCCCATCTCCCCTTTGCGTTTAAGCAGACCTTGCCAACAGACCTGACCAAAGAGCTCCTGACTGATTTTGCTGGTGGCTTCTTCTGGTCTTTTTTGCTACTGGACTGACTGAATGTTCTTTGTCCTTACCTGGGTGTGTATGTAACGTTCAGGCCCTTATTTCCACTAAGGGGTTGGAGAGTCACTTTGTTACCCTACCTCGCAAGGAAGGACACAGAGGGACTGGTAGCCTCTACCTGTGCCTTACAGGCACTGAACCTCACCGTGGTAAAAATGTGGCTCTGTGTTGTCTAGACTAGCAGTTATTGGAGAAGAATGCTGCTCTGGGGCCTTGCATCTCCTTCCTCACTGAGGAGGACCATTCTTGAAGACGTAGCATATGGGGCATTTCATCAGTGTGGCCTACCTTACTGACAGCTGGAAATGTGTGGAGTTATAGAAGTCCAGTCTAGCTATTTGTGTAGACTTACCTTTTCCTAGTTTTCTGGGGCCTAGAATCTAGTCATAGACTCTTCTACTGACCACAAGAAAACAGGGCTTAAGATTATCTGCCTTAAAGGGTAAGTAACCTGCTGGATGTGTGTGCTATATCTCTGAGTAACAGCCCCCACTGAATGTCCTTATGATAGCATTTAAGGACAAGCCATGATAAATTTTGGGGGAAGGGGACACTGATGGTGTGTGAGAGAAGCAGTAAAGCAGCTTTTTAATTCTTGGCTAGCCGTCTTTCTCCAGTGGAACTTGAAGCTCCGTGCAGCAGAGAGGAGCTCAAGCCTCAACTTCCTACAGCAGGCCTAGTTAACTATGGCAGTTTGAAACTTCTCCAGCCACATATTCAGGGTACACCAAGGATGGTGATTGCTCAGCTACGTATTACAGACCTGACAGATCTCTCCTAACTGGGCTTCTTCATGCTATCCACTTACAGCACCTGTGCATGACCCTGGGACTCTGGCTTCCCGGCAAATGGCTGGCATGGAAACAGCCTTGGTTGATGGAAGGATGGAGATCTAATGCAACTGGATCTTTGTCAACCTTGGTTATGTCTTTAGTGACATAGTGATAGATCATTGGTTGGAGCCTCAATCTCCAGGTCAGTAGGGGACCTCATCTGGAGACACTTTCTTCTAATACTTGCTAATAATAATACTTGCTAAAAATACTTGGCGTAGCCTCACCCTAACCTAGTATACCTGAGAGTTGGCTCTTACTTTGAATGTTGTAATAACTTTCACAGTCTTTCAGTCTGTAGACTACATTCCATAGTTAATGAGCAAAATTCTCAAGAGTCTCCAAGGAAGTCTGATATGTAGAACTTCCTGAGGATTTGATCACCACAGTCTAGGCCCTTGGGCCAAGAAACACATGGTAAGAAAGGCCCTTGCTACCAAAACACAACTTGTGGTGATTAGGTCTGATTTCCCATGAACCATCTCATCAAGATACTAGGAGAATCATTCATTGGCCTTATTTAACCTAACATCCTCATTTCGTTCCTCTCACTCTACTTTAATTGCTAATTGATAAGGAAGAGGATATTTGTGACCTAAACCTTTAGATTTTTAGCTGCTTTCATGAACACATTTGATATGACCTAAGAAACAGAACTACCCTTGGATACATTATGGCTTTCCATTGCCACAACACCTAGCTCAGGTCTCCAGGTTCCCACGGAGGCCTGTCCATATTCTCCCCCCTGCTGATTAGAACCAGGAACGCAGTGCTCCTGTCTCCAAGTTGCATTGGAGAAAGATGACTGGCCAGGGACTAAAAAGCTGGTTTACTGCTTCTCTCTCCACTGTATCAATGGTTTTGGTTCATAGTCAGATTTGATTTTTTCTTTGTTCTGTGACTTGTGGCCTAAATCCTTGTTCATCTTTCTACTGCTTATCGCGGTGCTTTGGTGTCTCTGTTACTTCTAGCTGACTTTTGTTGGTGTAGATTGGGTTGACTTCTGAGAGGCCCTTCATTACCTTAGCTAGGTGAAATCTGCTCAACATTTCTTACCTAGATACCTCTCTTGGATTCTGAGCAGGAGAAGCCTGGCATCGCTTCTGTGATGTGGCACCTCCTAGAGGCCTCCATACCATCCAGAAGCCTTAAGTGACTAGGGAATGCTTGAGGCAACTCCTCATTTCCAACTGTAGTCAGGATTTCCATTCTTTCTAGAAGTTCCTGCTTTTGCTGCTGCCATCTCCTGGTCATAGGTATCTGCTACATTGAATGGAACATAGCTATAAGCTCACTGTATTCCTTTAAGCCCTAGAACCCCTTTCCTTTAATAATCTATCCTTGACTCCTTTGGTCTCCTAAACACTCAGGTAGCAAGGCTTGTCTAACTCCCTCCCCCCCCCATTGCCTTGAGTTAGATTAGAATCAATTAATTTGAAGCTACTGCCACATAATATTTGTATTCATACAGGAGATGATAAAAGAAATGTCAGACACTCCTAAGCCCCATATAATGACAGGCGATGGAAAACGTTCGTTAATGTGACCTTGTGCTCCACCTATAACACCATGTTAATAATTCAGCTTCACTAGTTCTTGTTTCAACTGATTTTTCGAAGCTATCTATTTGCAATTTGGTGTATTAAATTTCATGAAGAAGAATTCCATAATGAATGCTAATTAACTATTAATGCTTGATCCTGAGGATGGCAACAGGTTTTCTAAAGATGTTGAAAAGTAGATTCTAAGTTCCAGTTAACTTTTTATTGATCACATGGTCTCAATTTCAAATATGTGAGAAATGATATCCAAACTTATTTTTTACTTTGGAAATTGGGACAATAGATGAAAATAAGACAAATAATGCTCTTTGTCTTTTTTATTAATACAGCATTTAAATATTCAATTAAGATTCAGTATACACTGTTTTTAATGAAGGTTTAACATTTATACTTTGTAAATTATTCTTGCATATATTTTGCTTAAAAGATGCAACCACTTAAAAGCAATTTTTGAGTTTGTCATGTCTACATTTGTCTTATACTTGGATAAACTCTGAAATGTCAAAAAACAAATTATCTTCTCTGCAGTGGTATACCTTAGCAGCAATGCATGCAGCTGGGAAAAAGGACAGACTTTGTGTTGGACTCTTGACTCTTATTAACTATGGGATCTTGGAAAAGTTTCTTAACCTTTCTGAGCCTCAGATCATTCATCTATAAAATTGGGAAATAAAACTTAGTCCTGAGGTTTTTTGAAGATGAAATAATATTGAGGTGTTAAATGTTCAATACCTCAATAAAAGGTAGTTTTAGGTAAAGAGGTGTATGCTTTAACTTATAAAATTGAGCCCTTTTATTCATGGGAGAACATACATGAATGTCAATTAATTTTTTTAAAACCGTGTGGTACCTAAGCAGCATATACACTTTATCTTTAAGTCTCAGATGCCACATCTGTAAAATGGGATATGAAGATACCAGTAATTAAAATTGTTTTTGAGACACAATTTTATGGGTTCTTTATTAGTTTGATAATCTGAGCTCTGGATCATCTGGATTCTCGGTTCCTTGGACCTTATGTAATTAATTTTTAATTCAAAACAAAAACCCAAATATACTAGAAATCTTGCAGCTTGTCACTCTGGGACAGATTTTTTAAAAGAGTTCTATGTTGACCAATAACATACAATGCTTTTCTTTAATGGTTTAGCATTTGCAAAAGCAACAGGAGTGCTTGTTAAACATGCAGATTACAAGCCGTGTTCCCAGAGATTTTGGAGCACACACTATAATCCAGTGGAGTTCAGAGAGAAAATAATAAAACCTATATTTGCTTTTATTTGACTCTTTGTGGCTTGTGAGGGCTGGGACTCTATTTTTTTAACAAGTACTCCAGTGATTCTGATACAGGTAGTCTTGAGAAACACGCCCTAGTGCAGTGGCTTCTCAAGTGAAGTATGTGCACAACCTTGGGGTTTCAGACTAATATACTGAAAATTCTATATCTAAAAGAAATTAATCTCCACTCACATTTAATATAATGGAGCCTTCATGAGGTCTATATGTCAGATATCACATGTCACAGACCTATGGGAGGTGTTCTGCAAGGAGTAGGGGTGCACGGGCAGGGGAGCTGACTCTGGCACCCTCTGTCCTTTGCCTTAAGCAAGACATGCTATTTGTACCTTGTAAATGGATTTTGGGATTTTATAATGCAAAAACTATTTTCACAAAAATGGACAAGTAGGTTAAAAAATTAATTCCTTACCAAAAAGACAATAAAGATAATTTAAGCACAAGCAACCAATAGAAAATGGCAAAATGGATGCTTCCAGTATGTGGTCTGTATTAGCCAAAATGTGAAGTAAAAGCAAAGATCATCTATTCAGATCCTCCAAGAAGTCTACACCCCAAATTAGAGGCAATCAAGAAGACTTGATGAAATATGGATTTACATCCAGGCTTACCCTCTTTGGGCAAGCATCTCTGGGTCTTTGAGAGATCAGTGATTGTATGAAGCCATCAAAGTAGCAGGAACATAACAATGAAGTGTTTATAAATTAAGAGAATTTTTTTTCTTGTAGAAATATTTAAAAATTTGTTTCATTTTATCATAACCTTTAAAAACCCATGAATCTTTCTGTAGCCACTCCAAAGCTTTTCCTGCACTTTAAGTTGTTTGCTGTCTCTTACTCTCTTTTACTTGAAAAATATGTTGCAGAAAAAAAAAAAAATTCTTCTGTGAAGTAAGCAGGTCTTCAGCCTCAAGAATATACAAACCATTTGGGGAGAATTAATGCTTACAGCTAAAATCTTATGTATTTGAAAATGACCAACACACAGTCCTTCAAGCAGAGTTTTATGTTCTGTGTTACAAATTAAAGGCTAGCCTCTTGTGTTTTCTTTTGTTTCGGTTGCTTCTTGCCTCTAATTACTGCATGGGGAATACTGTTCTCATATGACTTTTAAAGCTGCAAACTTTTCATTGAATTCTTATCACCATAGCATGAATAATGCATTCAATCCTGAAATGTCACAGTGAACATCAAATGGTTTTATATAATGCATTCTTGCTGAAGTTTCAAGAAACCAACAATCCAGGGAAGCAGCAGAAAAGACAAAAGTTTGGAAAGGAAACTTGATACAAATTTATCATTTTCCCAGGAGGGATAAAATGAGTAGCAGAAGAATAAATGGAGAGGAAAGACTGAGAAATGAAAGTTTTTACCATAAAGAGAGAAAAAAGCAAAACTAGTACACTTGCCACTGGGGACAAGTGGAAGAAAAAAACAGAAGTTAGCTAAAAACAAATAGTTGGTAGGGGTGGGACTGGGGCTAGGAACCTCATAAAGATACGAATTTGAAACTGTAGTAAAACTCTGATACCGTTTGGAACTGTAGTAAAAATGTAACAATGTTCAGATTGTTAGGGCCATTTTTTTTTTTTTTTTTCATTTTTACATTATTTTTATTACCACGGTGATGTCTCCTTGCAGGGCAAAGGCCAGGCAGTTTACTAGTGATTATAAAAGATTCAGGGTCCCTAAGCCTGGGGTTCCTTTCCATTAACTCTCAAGTCCCCACATATGGGGGCAAGTCCTGGCCTTCTTCACATCGCCCTGTGGGTACTGAGACCCCTAAATGGACACAAATGCTGATCCTCAGCTACTGCTTTGCTGAGGGTGATAAGCCCTTTGCGTGATGTGTTCTGAGGAAGCTTCTGTCTAGGGTTGTGCACTGTGGCCTTCAGTCCTGGGGGTTGACCTTTTGGTTCTCCTGTCCCTCTCTGTCTGGAGGTACAGGCCCGGTGCATAACCCTGTCCCTGGCTCAGAAGTAGGGCTTGTCCCTTGTGCCCTTCCCTGCACAGCAGTAAGTTTTCACCAAGCCCTGGAAGATTGCAGAGCCCTTTCCCTTCCCCCTCATAATAAGGTCTTATTCAGTCCTGGAGATGGGAGAAAGATTTTGAGCCTTTCTTGCCCTCCCCTAGGTGTCTTGTCCATGTCTGGTCACACTACTGTAAATGTGTGCACACATGTCCTCTCTCCCTGTAGATGCCTTCTCTCCTTAATTTTTTTTTTTTTTTTTTAGGGCAGTTTTCCCAGCCACCTCAGCTGTCCATGCACTTGACAACAAAACGTTGACTTTGAAGCTAATCCATCTTATCAGGGCCATTTTTAAGCCCTGCTTAAATAGTCTTGAAGTAGAAATATAATAGCTGTTAGAATTCTACCTCTAGATGCTTTATTAGTTGAGAGTACTCATCCTTCTAGCACCTCTTTCTCTTAGGTTTTGAGATACACTTTATTATGATGTATTAACCTCTTTATGGAATGCTATTGTCTACCCAACAGTTGTTTCCTTTTTTTCTTGCTAATAGAATTTTTAAATTCATCTTATTGAGATATATTCACATACCATGCAGTCATACAAAACAAAGCATACATTCAATTGTTCACAGTACCACCACATAGTTGTGCATTCATCACCAAAATCAATCCCTGACACCTTCATTACCACACACACAAAAATAACAAGAATAATAATTAAAGTGAAAAAGAGCAATTAAAGTAAAAAAGAACACTGGGTACCTTTGTCTGTTTGTTTGTTTGTTTGTTTCCTTCCCCTATTTTTCTACTCATCCATCCATAAACTAGACAAAGGGGACTGTGGTCCTTATGGCTTTCCCAATCACATTGTCACCCCTCATAAGCTACTTTTTTATACAATTGTCTTCAAGATTCATGGGTTCTGGGTTGTAGTTTCATAGTTTCAGGTATTTACTGCTAGCTACTCCAATTCACTAGAACCTAAAAACGGTTGTCTATACTATGCGTAAGAGTGCCCACCAGAGTGACCTCTCGGCTCCTTTTGGAATCTCTCTGCCACTGTAGCTTATTTCATTTCCTTTCACATCCCCCTTTTGGTCAAGATGTTCTCCATCCCACGATGCCGGGTCTACATTCCTCCCCGGAAATCATATTCCATGTTGCCAGGGAGATTCACTCCCTGGGTGTCTGATCCCACGTAGTGGGGAGGGCAGTGATTTCACCTGCCAAGGTGACTTCTTGCTAATAGAAAATTATTTCTTTTCCCCCAATAGAACATAGAGGTCTCTTGGTGTCAGGAAGGATGGGCCTTATTCCAGTTTCATGGAGTGAATCATAATTGGCCAAAACCAGTCATGGTAATTCCACTTTCCTGAGCCAGAGGATGGTCTGGGGTGAGCATGTATATTAGTTTTCTATTGCTGCAGTAAGAAATTATCACAAATTTAGCCATTTAAAACAACACAAATTTATTATTTCACGGTTCTGTAGGTTGGAAGTCTGGGTTGGCTTGGCTGGTTTCTCTGCTCTGGGTTTCACAAGGACAAATCAAGGTGTCAGCTGGCTGGGTTCTTACCAGGATGTTCTGGGAAGGATGTGCTTCCAAGCTTCTTCAGGTTGTTGGCAGAATCCAGTTTCTGGTAGTTGTAGGACTGAGGTCACTTTTTACCTGCAGGCTGTCAGTTGGAGGTTGCCCCTATCTAGCTCATAGAGGCCTCTTTCCACTCATTGTAAATGGAACTTAATGTCTTAGAGCCAGCAACAGCACGTTGACTTCCTCCCATGCAGGGAATTGTGCCGACTTGTCCTTCTGACTCACCTTTCTTAGTCCAGCCAGACTAAATTATCTGCTTTTAAGGAATTGTGTCATTAGATTGGGCCTCCGGATAATCCATGATAATCTCTCTCTTTTGAGGTCTGTATCGTTAATTACATCTGCATATTCACAGGTTCCAGGGATTAGGGAGTGAATATTTTGGGGGGCTATTGTTCTGCTGACCATAGTGTGCAACTAATTTGCAATCAATGAAACTGGATGGAAAGACAGAGACTTTGCTCCGCTTTTACAGCTTAAGACACTGGTGTGGGAACATGATGTTAGGAGCTGTGGCAGCTACCTTGTAACCATGAGGCAACAAGAATGAGCTAAAAGTCAATGCACCTAGTGGGTTGAATTGTGTCCCCTTAAAAGATATGTTCAAGTCCTAATTCCCACTACTTGTGAATGTGACCTTACTTGGAAATAGGATCTTTGCCAATGTAATCAAATTAAGGTGAGGTCATCCTATTTAGGGGGGCCTATATCCAATGACTGATGGCCTCATAAGAAGGCCATCTGTAGATGGAGGCAGAGATTGGAGTGACTGGCGTGATGTACACAGAAGTCAAGAAACACCAAGAATTGCTGACATGACAACCACCAGAAGCTAAGAGACAGGAATGGAACAGATCCACCTTCAGGGTCGCCAGAATGGACCAACCCTGCTGACACCTTGATTTCGGACTTCTAGTCTCCAGAACTTTGAGAGAATACATTTCTGTTGTTTTAAGCAACACAGTTCGTGGTACTTTGTTATGGCAGCCTTAGGAAACTAAGACACCAAGGATGGTGGAGTGCAAAAATAAAAAGTGCCTGGGTTCTTGACATTTCTGAGCAGCTGAAACAATGCCAATGATTGCCTTTGGATGTTTTCTCATTTGAGGAACAATAACTATTCGTTTAAGCAGTCAGCTCAGTTTTCTATTACTTGCAGCTAAAAGCAATTCTAAATGATATGTCCCTCCTAGGCCTCATTTCTGGAACTCCACTGTGGCACAAACCTCTACTTTTCAATGCTTTAATATGTAATGTTGGGTAATCTGATAAAACTATTTTATTCTGAATATATACCTTCCGCCTTGGGGCTCAATTTTAGCTTCTCCTTGAGACTGTGCTCAGGATTAGAGTTCAATGTAAGGGTAAATACAACTCTTAAAAATACATATTGTTTTTTCCCTGGGGCAAAAAGAGAGAGAGAGACCCTCCCTCCCCACCACCCTCCTTTTTTTTGAGCATTTACTTTAGAAAGCTTGTAATTGTGAATTCTTTCTCTGCTTCATTTGAGATGTATGTAAATCTTTTAAAAGCCTCTTGCCAGTTTTACAACTTTGGCAGGCACCTGCCTCCAAATTTCAAAAGTAACTCCTGCTGTAAAGACAGGACAAGTTTATCTTTCCTTTGGATAAAGGCAATTAGCAAACACAGATGGTCACCCCAGTTACCAGGTGAATTTAGGATGCGTGACAAATGGTACTCTCAAGTCGTCTTACACCAGGACTGGTTATTGCTTATCTTGAAAACATGTAAGTAATGTTCTGTGTCTATCTGGATATATAAAAGCGTACGATTTATTTCTATCTTTGCAGTCTTTTTAGCGGATTGCCTGTGATATACATCACATTCTGGTTTAATGCTTATTCAATAATATAACTGTTCTTTCTATTCTACCTTTGTAGAGAGGTTTTGGGGTTGGCCAGAGATTTTGTTTTTAGTTTTATTTCCCCAACACCAGGAAGAAGAGGGTCCAGGGACTGGCAAACTATAGCCCATGGGCCAAATCCTGGCAGCATAAGCCCTTGTAACCAAGAATGGTTTTTATATTTTTAAAGGGTTGTAAAACAAACAAACAAAAAATGAACAACAACAACAAAAAAACAAAGAATATGAGACAGAGACCATATGTGACTACAAAGCCAAAAACATTATCTGGTACTTCATTGACCCCAGTACTAGTTATATGAGGGCTCAGCTATCATGAGTTTGAAACTAGGGTTTTACGAAGACAGGACATACTAGGTTGGCAGTGAACACCTTTGAAAAATTATTATAGGTCTCAGTGCAAAGCTCTTCTCAGATAAATATGAATTCGACCTTCAAATTAAATTCCTTTACAGTTCAATACGTGTTGAGTTCCTATTATTACAAGACTACGGAAGACATGGATTAAAAAATAAATAAGTCAGGGTCTTAATATAGCTGAAAATTCCTTCAGGGAGTCATCTTCTCTGGGAGCACTAGTCCATCCAAACTCCAAGCAACAGACAACGATCTGCATAAAAAGGATTATATTCAAAATTTTCAATGTATCCACCTTTTTTAAGGATATGGAGGTGCAGATTGTCAGCAGGTGGTCGGACATTTGGGCCTGTACCTCAGGAGCAGAAGAGGAGGGAAGGAATAAATAACAATTTAATAGCTACTTTATGTATGATATTTTATTTAATTATCACATCAATCCCAAAAGGTAAATGTTTCGTAGTTTCTTCTTCAGGTCACACTCCAATGCCAATGTTCTTTCCACTAAACCAAACTGCCACCTAAACGGAAGTCAGGACTAAAGATATAGAAAGTTATCTCTGGTTTACCAAATTCTATTACTTTATCTAGGTGTCCACCCTACTTAAAGCTTTTTAAACTTTCAGATTTCTTAGCTTCTGTAAAAATACTCTGTTCTAGTTCTGATCACTTGTTTTCAATCTTTCTCACTAGCTTTCCTCCTTGTGGCCACAAACACAAGCAATAAGCAATACTTCATGTTTTCTGTTTGACCCTTTTCTTACTCTACAGTCTCTCTAACTGCCTCCCACAATTTTAAAGAGATTTGTGAATCCTTCCCTAATCTTTCTATATCTAAATCACACGAATAAGGGCAGGAACAGTCGCTAATCACCACCCTCTCCTGTGCTTTTTAATTTCCAATCGTCATCGAATCTATCGTTTTCCTTTCCCTCTGCCAATGGCATGCCCTAGTTAACATTTCATTACTTTTCACTTTACCACCGCAATAGCCGGCTAGACAGTCTTCTTACTTCTAGTTTCTCCTCCCACCTTCCACCAGAAGCGCCATTCCCCGGGCAAGGTCACGCATATGCACCTCCCTCCCTTGCCATCTTGCACACTCGAGGGGCCTCTCCCCTAACTCTAAAGATGTACAAAGAGCCAAGGGAGGACAATTATTGCGGGACCAAGGCTAATGGGGAACAAAGACCTGTTTGACCTTGTCCGTTTTGTGAGCTACCGATAAAATATGCCGATTCCCAACCATTATTAGTTCTTCCAATAAAGCAACTGTAAAAGAGAGCAGTTTACAAGCCAAGGGCTCTTGGCCACGAAGGGGTCAAAAAGATATCCCGAGAGGGGAGGGGTGGGGGTGGGGGCGGAAAAAAAAGATAATCCTGAGAGGCCAAGTGGATTGTGGGAGTACTCTTCGCCGCCCCTCTGATTCCTGGGAAATGTAGTGCAGTTTTCTCCAACATGGCTGCGCGCAAGTGAGGCGATGTGTGAGTATCCGCCGAAACTGTCTACGCCTAAAGGACAAATACCGGCGACCGGTGAGAACCCGGTGTGAGCAAATTTGGAGATTTGTGGCACCCTTCTTCCTGACTGGCGCGACAGAGCGGTAAGTCACCGCTTCTTCCGTAGGCCTCTTCCGGTCTCTTCTGCCTCGCCGGCCTGGAGCTGAGAATCCAGTAAAGGAAGGAATGGCTCCGGAGGCTCCCTCGTGCAGTTCGTGGGCGGTAGTGTGCCAGTGCATTGGGTACTCTTGTAACTGAGATGCACGTGTTTGAGTTCCGTGCAGTTGCTCACGTGTGGATGTTTTTTTTTTTCAGATTGGAGACGAACGGTTGCAACCTGGGGCGTGTTAGTCTGTCGCTCACAGCCGAGTTTTCCCGTGCTTTTACTTGAGTAATTTCTTCGAACTCTGGGCTCCTGGTGGTGGTAGCCTTTGGTACAGAATTGATTTCCTTTGACGGATATTTATTTAGTGCTTGCTGTCCACCAAACACTTTGTTGGTGGTTAGAGGTAGCGTTTTCTCTCAAGTCTTTGCTCTAAAGTAGGTGGCATCCTTCTGGGTGAGACCAACACACCAACAGGTTATTAATTATAATACAATTTGAGAACTGCAGAGATAGAGATACACACCTGGTATTTATGAAAACATTGAGGAATGTTGCCAAAACAATTCTGGAGGAGGAAGGTTTAGGAGGGAAGATGGTGAGTTCGATTATGGCATATTGAATAAACGTTTGTTGAGTGGCTACTAGGTTCAGGATCCTGTTCTGGGTGCTGGGGCTACAGAGTGAACAATACAGACAAAATCCCTATTTTCATGGAGCTTGCTTTCTAATTAGAGGGGGAAGGTAGGGAGTAAACAAAATAATAAGGGCATAAGAAAATACACAGTGTTCTTCAGAGAGTTAAAACAGGGTGATGTGAAAAGTGATGGGGTGAATTTTTTCTAATCGTTTAACTTTTTTTTTTTTTTTAATAGGTAATGCATTTTGAATAGCTACTAAATTCAAAAGTCACAAAAGAGAGAGTTCTTTCCTTCCTGCTTTCCATCCACTCATTGCCCCTCCCTGGAGGCAGCCCATATTACCAATATCTTGTGTGACTTAGGATCTATATTTATGTAGATCTATATATATAGCTTGTATTGATGTAATTTATAATCAGGCCTCATTTGATAGGAACTTAGGTTCTTTCTGATCTTTGCAATTAAGTATAATTTACATACAAATACAGGAACATTTGTTTCATCTATACATACTTTTTGGTTCATAATAAGCTCTCTGTTGAGCGAGGAGGGTGTGGATACACAAACTGCTGCTGCTTAGGGCAATATTCAGTAGGATTTATTGGAGTTAAACTTAGCAGCAAGCAAGTAGCAAAGCATGCGAAATCTCCAGACTTACTGATTATCTCACAGAGACTGTGCTTAGGCTGGACATGGCTGTACTGGACTCAGCATGGCTAGTATTTTAGTAAATAGTGACCTTATTCCCATAACATTTCATAACACTCCCATTACATGACAAATAACTTCCAGTAATTTGTGCAACAGTAGAAACTCCCTGGTCAGGGAAATGGCCTCATTAGAAAGGGGGATCCTCCAGACCTACCTCAGCAGCTCGTGTCAGCCTATTTATTCCTTTGTTGAAGTGACTCATACCTGCTGGGTCAGAGCATTTCCAAGCCACTGAACAGGGAAGAAATGAGCTCCCAGGGCTATCTGGATTGTTCTTTCTTCACATGCAAGCATATTGCATAACTGAAAGAGGGCAAAGCAAAAGAGGATAACAAAATGTGGCTATAAGGCTCCATCTGCTGGTATTTGGACTCTTGGCAGCAGACTTTTAAAAAGATGTTTTCAGCATTTTTCTTTTGCATCTCCATTTTGCAGTTATTGCTCATGTGAAATATTAAGAAAAAATTCTGTAGTGCACTCATTCTCCATTGCATACTACAAACTTGCTTTTCCAAAGATGATGCTCTTGGAATGGGATGGTTATAAAATAGCTCCTTTGCAGGCCCTCAGCTTTTCTTTGTCTTCCTTAATCATTCTGATCTGACTCTTGGAAATTAACAGTAATGTAGTAATAGACGCATTTTATTCCTAATAAAGCTATGAGATAGGCACTATATTTATTATCCCTGTTTTACAGATGAAGAAACTGAAGCAAAGAGATGATGAGTTACTAACTCACCAGGATCGTACAGCTAATAGTGGTGGATCTGAGATTTGAACTTAGAACCTGGACTCTTAACACTGCGTTATACTGTCTCATAGCACTAAACGAAGCTCTGGGGGAACAAAGAAAAAATTTATTTAATCCCTGTCATCAAAGAGTCCATGGTCCAGTGGAAAGGGATAGACATAAGAACAAATAATTAGTACATTGTTAAAAAATACTGTCTTCTTCCTGCCCAGTGACTCCTAAAGCTGTTTAACTTCAATTCCTCTCCTGAGAGCCACTTCATATTGTCAACTGCCAGCCAGATATTGCATCTATATACCTGGTTAGTACCTCAAACATGTTCTGTCCTAAATCTGACCTGACCTCCCTTGCAGAATAGCTGTTCCTGTGTTTCCAGTTTTAAAATGACATTACTAATCTTTCCGTCATTCAGGCTTCAATAAAACTCATCTTTGATTATTCTCTCCCTCACTTCTGAGTAGTCATCAAGGGCTATTAATTCTACCTGACCACTCCCCCTTCCTCCTCCATTCTTCCTGCTCCCTTCACCTTAGATCAGGTTAGCATTTTCACTTGCCAAGCCTGATTACTGGTCTCCTTGCCTCTCATCTGCTTACTGTGCTCTCCAGCCAGCCTACCTTACCAACCTTCCTTCTTATCACTTGTACCCTGTGTGCTAGTTAAGCTAGGCAACTGGCTGTTCTTTCAATAGGCTTGGCATTTTTTTCCCTATACTTAAAGATTTGTAATTAGAGTTTTGTCTGTTAGTGAGCTGTTTTAGAATATGATTTTATTTAACCCTCTAAATTTATTTTGTTTGTTAACTTTAAAGGCTTTGAAGTATGTAGAGAGTGGGTCAGCAAACACTCTGCTTCGAAAAATTATGCTTACCCCTCGCTATCTTTGCCAGACATGTCCAATCCCGGTTTTGCCTTCTACTCTTTATTGCCTCACTAGATTCCTTCCCTTCCATATGACTCTATATTCTTATCCTTCAGTACTCAGCCCAAATCCCCCTGTGTTTTGAAGTCTTCCCAATATTTTCCAGTTAACATTGATCTTATTTTTTTTGTTTCTAATTTGCCATACCTAAAGACTGTACCATTAACATTTAATTATATAAGCTTGCATCAGTTCTTACTTTGTTTAGTGTTTGTTTTCTTCAACTAAATTATAAACTTGTTGGAAGCATAAACTTGTCTTATAGTTGTATATTGCAGAATTTTGAGACCATAATAGGCATGTGTGTATTCCTCATTTGTCATTTATCCTTTCAAAAATAGTATGAGTTGAATATCTACAGTGTGTTGGTGTTACTGTGTCCCTTTCATATAATATTACTTTCTCTTCTCTACAGAAATGACCAAAACCTGAGTTTTGTGTTTATCCTTACCTTGCTTTTCTTTTTAGTTTTATATGGCTTGCTTTTGGACGTTGTTGAGCCTTATGTAAATAGACTATATACTGTATATTCTTCTGTGAATTGTTTTATCTATCTATCTATCTATCTATCTATCTAGCCAGCCTAACATTGTATTTGTGAAATCTTCTGTGGCATGTTTTACCTACTGTTTCATAAGTAAAGAGATGTAGAATCTATAGGTAAAATAGCTCACTTAATATTGGAACTAAAGCATTGGGACATTTTTTAGAACCTTTAGAGATGCTATTGGATGTTCTTACCTCTTTGTTACCTTAGATATTCCTTTATTGTCTCTGCATCTGTTTGTTCACTCTTCTGTTGGTTGGTGAAAGGTAAACTACGCGTTTTTTTGAATTGTCACATAGATAAACTCTAAAATATGAATGGCATCATTATCATTGCTTCTTCAGGACTTTTGAGATTGTTTATTTTTCTCTCTCTCTTTTTTTTTTGCAGTATTGCTATGGACAGCAATCACCAAAGTAATTACAAACTCAGTAAAACTGAGAAGAAGTTCTTAAGGAAACAGATTAAAGCCAGTCATACTTTGCTGAGACACGAAGGCATCGAGACAGTATTATATGCCACTCAGGTTACCTAAAACTATTACTATCATTTGAATATAAATGCATTGCCATGCTAATATATTATGTATTAATAATTGCTCAGAGAAGAAGGCTGTAATTGTTCAGTCATGTGTTTTATATGTATATATACACACACACATATATATACATATACATACATACATATAAATGATAGGACCTGCTAACTTTCTAGTCAGACTAGTCAATAGGTTGAATTCCCATTGATTGTTTTGGTTGAACTAGAAGACATTGTAGGTATAGCTTAATAGTAATATGAACAACTTTTTTCAGTTTATAAAGCACAATATAGTCATTATTATATTTAATTCCCTAAAAATTTCTGTGTGGTGGATGGGAAAACTAAGGTTCTGAGAGGTTGTGATATGTCCACTGATATTAACTAGTAAGTGACTGAATAGAAACATAAAGCTAGGATTTTTGTATCCTAATCTTGCAATCTTCTTTCCTTTATACCTGACTTCATTTGTATTATAAAGTATTTTGATTATATGCTATAAAACATTTTTCACTTATTAGACCTTATTTACAAAGCGTTTCATTATTTGATGTCAATAGTTAAATGAATGATATATATATGAGGGACTTGGAGACTTCCTGGGCTATGAATTGGAAGAACTTGGTTTAACCCTTAACTTCTCCACTTATTTGAACATGAGCAGTACCCTTTGACCTTGGCTTTCTTCATTTGTAAGATACTGCATGCCTTTGTACTCTTTTGGATTGTTAAAAAAAACTTGATCATGACAGTATTTACTACACATTAAAATATTACATGAATATAAGTTATATTCATTTTGGTTCATAAAATTACAGAATAAGAGTAAAAAAGAAGCTTAGAGATCATCTAACTGAGGTTCTAAAACATACGACTGGAAGACAGAGTTGGCATTAAAACTTAGGTCTTGACTCTTACATCGATACGCTTTTTGTATTACACTGTCTTCTGTGCTGTTTCGTAGCTTGGGAATTAGCAGTCTGTTGAGGGGAAATTTGATTTTAATAGATGAAAGTCCCATTCTTGGAGTTAAATATTAATGACTGTGGAGAATTTAAACCAAATTCCTATAGAAGGGATGGAATGAGATGACAGATTTAGAATCAATATATTTGTACATACTTAACTGTTTCAGCCAAGAGCCATTGAGGCTGTGATGCATCCAGTAGATTAAACTAACATACCCTTCTCTTAACTTGCCTTCTTTTCCTTAAAAGGATGTTGAAGAGAAGTAGTAAGAAAAGAAATGGGTTGAGTTTTCTTTACTGACTCTGAAGCTTGTTTTGATTGGGTCTGTCTTTTCTTTAGGGTCTTCAGAAACCTTCATCCTACCTTCATGGCTTCCAAAGCAGCTTTTTATTTGGGATTTGATTAATTGTTCTCCACCATATTTTTAAAGGAAAATAATTGAATTGTAAAGGGACCTCTGATTATATCTTATCTATCCAGGGAAGAACAAACACTTTAACTGATTTTTTTTTTTTTTTAATTAAATTCAATTTTATTGAAATATATTCACATACCATACAGTCATCCATGGTGTACAATCAGCTGTTCACAGTACCATCATACAGTTATGCATTCATCACCCCAATCTATTTCTGAACATTTTCCTTACATCAGAAAGAATCAGAATAAGAATAAAAAATAAAAGTAAAAAAGAACACCCAAATCATCCCCCCATCCCAACCTATTTTTCATTTAATTTTTGTCCCCATTTTTCTACTCATCCATCCATACATTCCTAAGATTTGAGAAGATGGCCATGTTTTTGTAACATGGCTATATATAATTACGTTATTTTGGTACTTTAATTAATAAACCTCATTGAATGAAGTGCAGGGGCAAGCCATCTGAGACTAAATTTTTCACTGTATTATATATCATTGAGAATTGTGTTTATCGTATACACATGTATACTTGCATATGTATTAAGTATTGGCTGTCTCATGACAGAACAGAATTTTATTTATTATCCAATTTTATAATAATTGATCATAGTCTTTTTAAAACAAGGTTCTAGATATTCCCAGTTTGAGTATATGAAATTAATATGTTATGTACTAATCTCAGCTTAGTTTAAATCGGGGGTTGGCAGAATGCTACACTCAGGCTGAGTCTGTCTTGTGAGCTAAGGATGGTTTTTACTTTTTTAAAAGGTTGCTAAAAACACAAATAACCAAAACTATGCAACAGAGACTTAGGTGGCTTGTAAAACCTAAAATATTTATCTGGCCATTTTCAGAAAAAGTTTGCTGACATCTGATATAAGTGATGAAATTGTTGAAAGTAGGCTGTAAATGGTTTACTTTTATTATATTTCAAAGTTTTTAGAAGTTATAGATCATAAATTGAAGATCTTAATCAAGACTGTAGAATGTTTTTTAAGTTCAAAGACTAAGGGCATTAGGCAATAAGCATCAGAAAGCTGCAAATGATTATGAAAATTACAAAGGAAGTTTGAAATACTTAGAGGAAAATTTCTTATATTATATTGAATAGAACCTGTAATTGATTTTTCTTATATCTAGAACCTTTACTTTTAGGTTTCAGTAAAAATTGTAGAATGATTATATCAGAAATGTGGATTCTGGAAAATGACAAAAATGGGCTTGAAACAGAAGTACTTTTTAGTCTCCAAATATTTAGTAAATTGATTTACCTATTTTTTATGAAATTAGCAAACCAAATAACCATCACAAAGAAAACTTTTACCTTCCTTAATTACACCTTTGTAAAAATATAATCTTATTTAATAATAAACAGGTTATCAGTATATTAATTGCTCATGTTACTTTTCTTTTTCTTCTTTTTTTTTAAGAGTCTGGTTGTTGCCAATGGTGGTTTAGGTAATGGCGTGAGTAGGAATCAACTGCTTCCACTTTTAGAGAAATGTGGACTGGTGGACGCTCTCTTAATGCCACCTAATAAGCCCTACTCATTTGTAAGATACAAAACTACAGAAGAATCCCAGAAAGCCTATTTTGCCCTCAATGGAAAAGAGATAGAGGATGATTTAGGACAAAAGATCATTCTGTACTTGAATTTTGTGGAAAAAGGTATTATCATATGGGTACCTGTTTAAAAATGGTTCTTGCTATTGTGAGTTTTCATTTCAAAGACCTAAGTTGGGGAGAGCGCTCAGTTCTTTGGAAATAAAATAGGACATCAAGTAAGCAGCTCCTGTTCATTTAGCAGACATTCATTAAGCTTCTAGTTTGTGCCAGGCAAGGGACTAGAAGTTGTAGTACAGAAGAGAACATGACATAACCTGCCTTTAAGGAGGTGATCCCACCAACATAACTATATTTATTATACATATTACTTATTTTGGAACCCACCTATATTATTGTATTTTTTAAAGTTTAATGTTGATGATTCAGAGCACCAGTTTATTTCATGGTGTCTGCCCAGAAACTTTCAACTAATCACTTAAGAATTAATTGTGATCCAGAAGATTATGTGCCAAGCTTTATATTTATAGAGGACCACCTTTAGCCTCCAGAGATACTTAAAGCTTTGTAATGGCGCCATCCAGTAGAACTTTCCTGGATGATGGAGATGTTCTACTTTTGTCCAATACAGTAGCCACTGACTAGTGTGACTAAGAAACTGAATTTTAAATTTCATTTAACATTATTAACTTAAATATTAATTTAGTTAGTTTAAATAATAGTTGTATAGTCTGATTTATAGAATTACTATAGGGATTTTTTCACCTTGTCAACTCTGCCCCATGGAAATGAGATGAATTGAGATGAACTTTGATTTAGACATCTAAGATCCTTCTATTATATTTATTTGCCACCAAGGTAGACAATAAAAAAAGCTCTGTTTAGATGTCCTAGGAAGGTGGGTAGGAGGGGATAAACTGACCAAGTTTGTTTTTGTAAAATAAGACCCAAAGGAAAACTTTTAAAGACATATTTTTGAATTTATACTTCTCTCCTTGGTGTTTATATGTATTAGATTTTAAATCTGACTTAAACTTTACAGATCTAGACTGTCTCCATATTTTACACTTCTATATCTGGTTTTTTCCACCATTCAGTATGATGAACACTAAGAAATTGCAATAAAGTGAGGGTTGAAGTGTTCTTTATTTGAAATCCTATATTAGATCCAAATGTCCTTCTAAGACTCTTGTGATCACTTTAACAAACTTCTCATTTTTAATTGAAAGAACTATGTCGTAAGTGCTTTGATATTTGTAACAGATAGCCCCTAAATACAGCAAGCATTTTTAGTTATTTTTTTTAAACTTAAGTATTTGATTTTGTCTTCGTGAGAAGAAAGCAAATTTATATGCTTGTTGTATAAATTACCTACAATCATGTCATTAGTTCTTTAGAAAGTTGTATGTTATTTTACATTTTTCTGTTACTTGACGATAGATAAAATCAAGAGCCTAGGAGCAAAAATGAGCATTTAAATTTCTATATTAAAAATTTAGAAACAATATGACTTTTTAAAATAGAGGGGAATAGTGTAGAAATTTTGAGAAATCTTGCATCTTAGTGAGATTTGGAAAGTGACTCAATCTGTTCAAACAGAATACTTTAATATTGTTCTGTTTACTGTTGGTAATTGCTGTGGACAAAATGTATAGTCTGTTTTTTTTTACACTTCTAATGTATCATGTGCCTTTTAGAATTCTTATTTCTGAAAATGAGGATTGGGAACTTTATGAGTTGATGAATGGATATTGGAGAAAATTATTTGTATTCAGTTTTGTATGTGACTACTTTAATTTGGTGCCTCACAGTAGAATGGAATGAGTTGGGGCTTCAAACCTTACCTCCAGGCCTGATGGTAGTGGAAGAAATTATTTCTTCTGAGGATGAGAAAATGCTTTTGAAAAGCATTAATTGGGCAGAAAATACAGATAACCGAAATGGTAAGTAAAACTTTTGAACTCTTGATATTTAAGTGTCTGCAAAATGCCATCTCACTGCCCCTATTTCTGGTCTTTCCCTTTGGTTTATTGAAACTCTTAATATTTCCTCAAAATTACTGAAAGTAGCCTGCATCCAGTGTGAGTCAAGTCATACCAACAATTCTTGGGAGCATTAAAAATGAATAACATTTATATAGATATCAGTTTTCAGTTCAAAATGGATTAATAGTATTAGCTGACATTTGTGTAGCTAACATTTATAAGCTCTTTCACATATATTATCTTATCTGGTTCTCTTCACAATAAGGCAGATTTCCTATAAGGAATCAGCAATTCAATACCGTACCATTATAATATAGTATTATTAAATGGAATAATTTAAAACTTGTATTTTAAAATAAAATATTCCCATGAATCTTAATGGAATCTGTAATGCTCTTGGGTATCTACTCTGATTCTTTCCAGATGATTAGAGTGTTGTGAGTGGCATTTTTTTGTGATTGGGTGAAAATCTTTAGGTGTTTGTTACAGTTTTAGACCTGAAAGAATGGGAGGTACAAGGCAGAATGGTTAATTTTATTAGAGGTGGAAATTTTGCAGTTAACAGAAGGTACCATTACTAAAACTAATCCTTTATGTTGACTTTGAAATATATACGAAGGAACTCCATTCTTTTTCTCTCAAATAATTTACTTTCTTCTCTTCATACAGTTCAAAAATCTTTAAAACATAGAAGAGTAAAACATTTCGGCTATGAATTCCACTATGAGAACAACAATGTAGATAGGGGTAAGCCACTACCTGGAGGTAAGTCATTGTTAATAAACAATAAATGCTGGTTCAGAAAAAATATTTTATGTATTAGAATTATATCATAGTTGAGATATGTTTCATTTGTCATTTGTAGGTGAACTTTCAAAATAGTCAATTAAATTAAAAACTTTTTAAGTAAATAAATAATAAAGTTTTATTGTAAAAAATTCGAACATTGAAATAAAGCTAAAGTTATCCTTGACTGCTATCCTTATTCTCATAGTTCTTCTCAGAAGTAAATACTGTTAACAGTTTAGTATATATCCTTTCAATCCTTTAACAAATGAGTTTACATCCAAATATATATACCTGTAAAAGTCCATAGTTGCTAGCATGTGTAGTGTTATACCATGTTGGGTATGTTGAATATTCATCTATTGGGTACATCATTGCAACTTATTCTTTCCCCTCCATGATATGTCTTAGAGATCTTATATATAGTTTTAAATTTTACTGAATGTTCTATAATACCTTATTCAGTTAATTCCTTATTGGTAGACAATTGGGTTTTTTCTGGTTTTTAGCTTTTACAAGTGGTTCTGTAGTGAGTATCTTTCTACACATCTCTATAGGCACTATGAAAGAGTTTCTCAAGGGGTATTACTTTTGGAATTGTTGTGGCAAAGATAATGTTCATTTAAAATTAATAGATATTGGCAAATTGTTCCTCAAAACAGCTGTATCAGTATATTCCCACCAAATGTCTAACTCTTTCCCCCATACCTACAAATGTGATATTTTAAGACTTTAAATTTGTAGTTTCCTGATACTAGTGAGGTTGACTATTTCTGTTTCCTTCTTTGTGAATTCCTTTTCATTCTTTGCAATTTTTTCTGATGGGTTGCCTAATTGATTTGTAAGAATTTGTTATATATTTGGGATATTAATTCTCTGGTGTAATTTTTTGTTGGAGTTAATTTATTTATTTTTATGATTTTGGTCTTATTTAAGGCTTTCCTTCCCTCATGAAGTAACATTTATGATTCCTTTAGTAGTAAGTTCTATTTTGAAACGTGTGTGTGTGCTTTTAAGGGAAATTATTTATAATAATTAAATTTAAAATAAATGGGATTATAAATTAATGGGATTATAAGTATCAGTGATGCATTGAAGGCAAACATGTTCATAAATGGTTGTTTAAAGGGATATAACCCACAGAGTAGAACCACAAACCTAAATAAGTGTTAGCATGATACATTCATAAGGTATGACACTTGTGCAGGGGGTTAACAATAGAGCGGTATATGGAAAAACTACCCATTACATATTAAAGACTATATTTAATAGGAATATCTTATCAACACTACACTAATACTAGGGATAAATAATTAGCAGCTGATAGCTCTGGGATGTATTATGTTATGATAATTGTTTAAAGTTGAGAGTGATGATGATTGTACAACTAAGTGAAGATAATATAAGAAACTGACTGTTTAATCGGGATAGACTATATATGAAGTGAAATTAGGAACCTGCTACTTAAAATATGTATATGAATAATAAAATGAATGGAATAATTTAAGATAAAAAAGAGGGTGATCAGGCTGATTTCCAGGATATAATATATTGCATTTTTTGTTTTTATTTAAATTCAGTGTTATTGAGATATATTAACATACCATGCAGTCATCCATGGTGTACAATCAGCTATTCACAGTACCATAATATAGTTGTGCATTCATCACCACAATCAATTTTTGAACATTTTCCTTACACCAAAAGAATAAAAATAAGAATAAAAAATAAAAATAAAAAAGAATACCTCAATCATTCTCTCTGCCCCTATCCCAACCTATTTTTCATTTAGTTTTTGTCCCCATTTTTCTAGTCATCCATCCATACATGGGACAAAGGGAGCATGAGCCACAAGGTTTTCACAGTAATATAGTCACACCATGTAAGCTACATAATTATACAGTTGTCTTCAAGAATCAAGGTTACTGGGTTGCAGTTTGGCAGTTTCAGGTATTTCCTTCTAGCTATTCCAATACACTAAAACATAAAATGGGATGTCTATATAGTACATAAGAATGCCCTGCAGAGCAACCTCTCAACTCCATTTGAAATCTCTTAGCCACTGAAACTTTACTTTGTTTCATCTTTTTTTTAAATTCAATTTTGTTGAGATATATTCATGTACCATCCAGTCATACAAAGCGTACCATCAGTTGTTCACAGTACCATTATATAGTTGTGCATTCATCACCAAAATAAATTTTTGAACATATTTCATTATCACACACACAAATAATAAGAATAAAAATTAAAGTGTAAAAGAACAATTAAAGTGAAAAAAGAACACTGGGTGTTTTTTGTTTTTGCCCCCGTTTTTCTACTCATCCGTCCTTATACTGGACAAAGGGGAGTGTGATCCACATGGCTTTCCCAATCACATTGTCACCCCTCATAAGCTTGTTATACAATCATCTTCAAGATTCAAGGGTTCTGGGTTGTAGTTTGATAGTTTCAGGTATTTACTGCTAGCTGTTCCAATTCATTAGAACCTAAAAAGGGTTATCTATATTGTGCCTAAGAGTGCTCACCAGAGTGACCTCTCAGCTCCTTTTGGAATCTCTCAGCCACTGAAACTTATTTCATTTCATTTCACATCCCCCTTTTGGTCAAGAAGGTGTTCTCCATCCCACGATGCTGGGTCTAGATTCCTCCCCGGGAGTAAAATGTATTGCATTTTATAATTTTATTGCTGTTTTAAAGAATATCAAAATTGGATTTTTTGTTTGATTGAAAACACTGAAATAACTTTAAAAGTTTCTTAAGAGGTTTTTTAAAATTTTGATTTGCTTGTGGGTTTGTTATATTAATAGATCTGACTGTTAAATTAAAAGCTATGAGGTATTTATCACAGTGACTTTTTTTATTGTTAGGTAAAACATACAAAGGTAATATTTTAATATGTTTCACCTCTTTGTTTATTGACCACAGGTCTCCCTTACATTTGTGATAGCATTTTGGAGAAATGGTTGAAAGAAGGTTACATTAAGCAGAAACCTGATCAGTTGACCATAAATCAATATGAACCTGGGCATGGTGAATACTTCTTCTGATAAAATTCTAGGCATATACTTAAAAAACTAAGTAGATTATATAACTCTTTGAGATCAAGGATATTATTTGTTAGCCCAAGTAACTGCTTAGATTCATTTGCTTGTGTTTGTTACCTGTGTTAACTTTAATCCCTTGCAAATCTACACTTCAATTCATTGAGGAACTTGCATCTTAAAGTGTAAACAGATGGACATAAATATGTAACTGTTTGTGTGTGGTTTTTGTTTTTTTGTGTTTTTTTTGTTCTTCTCTCAATGTTTTATTTAAAGAGAGGAAAAAGATTGCCTGGAAAACATAATGGTAGAAACTGAAGAAACTAGATAATTTTCAGATAGAGGGATGAAGGCTAAATGGAGGTTTGGAGCTTGATTGGATGATCTTGCTCTTCTTTCTCCTCTATTTGAAAATATGGAAGACATAATTCTAGGGTGATATGCTAGTGAAAAATCTTTAGGTTATTGATTTCTTGTATTTGTAAGCAGCAACTTCATTTGATATTTATAGTAATCAAATGATTTTACAGTTTTATTAATGACATGGAGTGTGTTTTTCTTCATTTATCATATTGTATTATAATTACTTATTATCTGCCTCTCCATTTGTCTATTAGGTCCTCTAGGACAGGGTCTATTTCTTACTTGCCTTGTACCCTCACCTTGTAGTGAAGTTGCTTTTACTAGAAGGTGCTCAATTAACATAGGTTGATAGGTTGGTGGAGGAAGGCACATCTTAATTACTGAGTTACTTAGTCTTCTATTACTTAGGTTCTGCAAGGTGGCAGGGGTGGGGGGTGGAGGTGGTGGTGGTGTGTGTGTGAGTGTGTGAGGTTTTGTGGGTGTGTGGGTGGGTGGGGGTGCTGGTTGTGGAATGACTTTGGTATTTATCTTCCACACCTTCCTTCTAACTGATTTTGGATGTGTCCTAGTTAAGTAGTGACTCTTAAGACTTGATTTTAATTTAGAATGAAGTCACAATGGTGCTTTAACTTGAAGTTAAGATATTTTTAGTATAGAATCCCTTTAATTTAGTTTAGTCATATTCACTGTTACCTTTTAATTAAAATTGTAGTACCTTCCTGATTTCTAAGTAATTTTTTCACCATAGTAAGTGTGAGACTGTATTTAGAATTGTCTCAAATCTATTAAAAGGAATAATCAGGTGCTGTTTTATTCTGTTTTCCATTTCAGGAATTCCTGCCCATATTGACACCCATTCTGCTTTTGAGGATGAGATCATTTCTCTCAGTTTGGGGGCAGAGGTAAATAGATGTTCAGCCATTTTTATTAAGTATAAACATATGCTTTACCTTGTGAAATGTCTTTCGTAGGCTTTCCTACATTTCTTAATTAAAATGAATTGATTTAAAATGAAAAGATCTAAATACATAATATCATCAATACTTTCATTTCTTACAGAACACGAAATGATCACAGTCTCTCTTTTTATATATCCAAAGATTCATCTTTCAGCTCATCAGATGCCAGGAAAACACCTTTTTGATTTAAATTTTCATGCATATCACGTTACAGTTAATTAAAATCCAGACCTCCCTTGGGTATAGGCAACTTTTGACTTTATTGGTGCAACATTGCCACCTAGTGGCCAAAGGTAGTAGCTGCAGGCCATAGAAAACACTAAAAATGTGTCAGGAATTTTTGTAAACTATTCCACATACATTACTTGATTCAGTTCCTTCGAAAACTCTGAGTAGTATAGGGTAACATTCTCATTTTTATGTTAGAGAAGATATAAAAAGCGTGATTTAAAGTAATCCATGAAAACCAGAGACAGAATTTTAGATAGAATTCAGAATTTTAAATCTAGAAGAATGCTTAAAATATGAGATAATCTAATATAACCAGAGATTGCTTCAATATCTGATCTTGGTCCTGGAGACAAATGCTGGGTTTTTTTGTTTGTTTGTTTGTTCAGTATTTGTAAGGTTCCCGTCACTAGGTCTTCCGCTGGGCTTGTGTGATCATGTTGATATTGTGACCAGAGAGTTAGTGCTGTTTGTTTGTTATGCAAAACCAGCTTCTTACCTACACCTGTGGATTCTTATTAGCTGCTTTCAACAATGAGGAGGTGAAAGAAAAAGAAAAAGCCCTTCTCTGTCTGGTTTGTTTTGACCCCTTATTATCGCTTGGAGCTTTAGGGAACCAATAAAGAACACCCTGTCTTTTGTTCCCAAATTGGTAGCAGTTGAGAAGGAGAAAAAGGATAAATGGAGATTAGAGTATCAGCTTTACTGCTGATATAGAACATAGTTTTAGTTCTGTAGCCAAGTGGACTTGTTAATACTCCATCTCTGAATTAGAGACATACTGACCTTGTCACTGGTACAGCTGGACAATTGGATACCTCCCCTAGGGAGGCACAGCCTGTCCCTAATACATGAACACACCGAGGAGCATGTGTTAGATCCTACAAATCAGCTGGAGCCAAAAAAGAGAAAGAAAAGGGTTGAGCCAAGAAAGCTTGGTTCCACACTAACCAATCAGATAAGGTTTTCTTCTTTTCTAGTGAGTTACATGTGAAAGGGTGGAGAAAAGCTAGGAGTGTTCTTTCTGTACTTTCACTCCTAGGGGAAGTCCCTCCCCTCTTTGGAAATATGAGGAATAGGGCCTGAGGTTCCTTCAACACCCTATAAGGTATTTGCAGTTTTTAATCAAAAGTCGTAAAGAAGGAAAACCTTGCCCTTTAGTTGAACTGAAAATCTGCTGTAATCAAACATCTCCCTTTGGTGTCCCTGTGGGCATATGCATTTCAGCTGTATTCCAGTTTGCTAATGCTGCCTGTTATGCAAAATACCAGAAATGGATTGGCTTTTATAAAGAGGGGTTTATTTTTACAAAGTTACAGTCTTAAGACCATAAAGTGTCCAAAGTAAGTCATCAACAATTGGGTGCCTTCACTGGAGGATGGCCAGTGGTGTCCGGAAAACCTCTGTTACCTAGGAAGGCATGTGGCTGGTGACTGCTCAAGTTCTGGTTTCAAAATGGCTTTCTCCCAGGACATTCCTCTCTAGGCTGTAGCTTCTCTCCAAAATGTCACTCTCAGTTGCTCTTGGGGCGTTTGTCCTCTCTTAGCTTCTCTGGAGCAAAAGTCTGCTTTCAAAGGCCATCTCCAAAATGTCTCTGTAAACTGCAGTTCCTCTCTTAGCTCCTGTGCATTCTTCAAAGTGTCCCTCTTGGCTGTAGCAGGCTCACTCCTTCTGTCTGAGCTTTTATAGGGCTCCAGTGAACTAATCAAGGCCCACACTGAATGGGCGGGGCCATACCTCCATGGAAATTATCCAGTCAGAGTTATCACTCACAGTTGGGTGAGTCGCATCTCCATGGAAACACTCAATCAAAGATTTACAATCGAATCAACACTAATGTCTGCCCACACAAGATTGCATCAAAGATAATGGCATTTGGGGGGACATAATACATTCAAATTGGCATATTCCACCCCCTGGACCCCAAAATAACATGATCTTTCCATATACATATACACTCATCCCATCACAATATCACAGAAACTTACGTCATTTCAGTAACAATAGGTAAGTACAAGATCCCATCAAAATCAGTTACAGGTGTGATCTGTCTTACGGAAAAATTCCCCTCTAGCTGTGGATGTGTGAAACTCAGAACACATTATCTGATGCCAATATACAAAGGAGGGACAGTCATAGGATAAACGTTCCCATTGCCATAAGGAGATACAGTAAGGAAAACAGGGTTTAAAGGACCAAAGCAATTCCTAAAACCCTCAGGGCAAACTCCATTAGATTTCAAAGTCTGAGAGTCATTTATTGAATGGCATTGTATCCTTGGGGCTTGAGAGTGTGGGATTCCAACCCTTTCCAAAGGCTTTCGTGGCAGCCCTTTTCTCTGTAAATGCTGGGGTGAGTGCTCCAACATATCCACACATTGGGGAGACCACCTTCTCGGTCCCACCCTCCTCAAATATTGGAGCAGCACCTGGATTCTCTTCCATCTCTGGGGCACACGCTCAACCCCTTCAAAACAGTGGGGTGGCGGCCAGGCTCTCCCCAATTCCCTGGGAATGTGCTCCACACTCTCTGGGGCCTGAGTTGAGAGCACTCTTCCTGAACATTGAGGTGGAAAACCCACCCTTGACCTCCGGGGCTAACTCACCCTTTCCGTGTGTGTGGACCACTCCACTGTCCCAGCCTGAGACCTCTTGACTCCAGACCTCAACCTCCATGGCTCCATCTTTGAAGAAATTTTTCCTTCAGTTTGTTCCTTGTCTGTCTCCTCCAGTCCAGACCGGCAGCGGCTCCATCTATAAAGATCTTGCAAAAATTCTGTTGGCTTCACATGAAGCACGCAGGGGTCAAAGCTGTCAGACAATAGGACTTTCCACAAATCTTTTCTGCTTAACTCCTTCTCCAATCTTGTCTTATACTGAAATGGCGGTCGGGTTCCATGTTTGGATAAATTCTCACGTGGGGCTATAGCTTCTGGTGTTCCATACCCTGGAAGCCCGAAATTTTCCAAACCATCAGTTTCTGGTTTCTTTGAGCCCAAGAGTTCAGTTCTAAGTTAATCTCTCTCCACTCGCATTTTACTATAAGCTGCAAGGAGAAGCCATGCTATATCCACAACTTTTAGTTTTGAAATCTCATCAGCCAAAGCTCGTCGCTCTCAAGTTCTTCCTTCCATCTGAGACAAGGACTCAATTTTGCCAAATTCTCTGCCACTTTAAAACAACGATCGCCTTTCTTCCAGTTCGCAACAACAGAGTCATCATTTCTGCTCAAGGCCCCATCAGAATTATCTTTAGAGTCCATATTTCCACCAACAGGGTCCTCAGAGCAGTTTAGGCCTTTTCTATCAAGCACCTCACAATTCTTCCAGAATCTTCCCCTTATCATATAGAGACTTATTAAGGTATTCATTTCAGTTTGAAGCACCCATTGTGCTTTTTTTCTCTTCTCTTCAGTTCTGAAAGTCCTGACTCTACAAGATTGTCAAATGTTAAATGACTTTGCATGTAATTTAAGTGATTCTTTGACATCCCTTTCATCCACTTCATGAAGTTGTCTATCTTTTGCAAAGTTTTCAATTTCAGTTGGTTTCATATTTGCATTGCATTAGCTAGTATTTACAGCATCCAACAACCATTGAAAGACTGACCACAGTGATTACTGCGATGAGCAGAGATACCTGCTGTCTTAAACAGAGAGAAACATTTGGCAGGTACTTATTTTATGAGAAGTCTGTTCATCAATAAATCATCTCATTGTGATGACTTTTGCAACTGAGTGGCCTGGGATAATTGAATACTGGGTAATGAAGATCCCATCTATTAAATGCCTACTGTGGTACTATATCTCATTAGATCATCTGGCTTATGCTTTCAGCAAATAGCTATCGAGACTAGTTTGATATCTTGTAATAGGGTCTTGAATAAAAATTCCTCATGAAATATATCTTGAGATACCCAATTTCTTGATTGCCAACTGAATGACTTTGTACCTTCCCTAAGTTTTTTCAGCCTGGTCTCTGTATAGTTTTTTGGCACAGAGATGTTCTGATCCTGGAGCAATTCTTATCACTTTTCTATAAAGAATGACTCACAGGGCATTTCTCTTTTAAGAATTTATGGCTTTAATGGACAAATGTTTCATTATTTTCTGATCATCAGTGTAAAGTGGAAAAATAAAACAAAGAACTTAAAGCAATAACTGCTATTTAGACCTCAGCCATACTGACTTTGCCTCTAACGTCAAATTCAGTCCTTAAAATATGTATATATAAGGAATGTTTACTGCCTCAGAAGCCAAACAAGCTCTTCTTCCATTTTTGTTTTAATTCCAAGCCTCATACTTTATTCTTATCCAAGAAACTTTGAAATATTCATGTTTTCAGAAGTTCTGTCAAATGGATTTTCTTTACTGTATAGCTTTTTCCCTTCTTTCATCCTTTATGGTTTGTGTCAGTAGTGTTCTTAGTGTTAATAGGATAATGTTCTTTCATCCTAGTGGGTATATTTTTCTCCTGCATTTGTGCATATGTGTGTTTTGTATCTATGGCTATGGTTGCTTCTATATGGCTGTGTATAGTGATTTGGTTGTGGAAAAGAGCAAAATTCTTACATAGGGTATTTAGTTATCATAATACAGTCTACATGGCACTGAACCAAATCATTTTTCTTCTTTTTTATAAAGTCATATTTTTTATCGTAGACTGTAACATGTATACATGGAAGTGATAACTTTCCAAGTGCGATTTAGCAAGTAGTTAGCAAATTTCAAAGAATGTTAAGGGTTACAGTTCCACAGTTTCAGTTATCATTTTTCTTCTTATCCAGTGTGTGTCTAGCATTCAAAAATTCTGTGGGTGGACAAGTAGATCTGCTGCTTTATGGGCCATAAATAAGTAAATAAATGCTTTACCTTGTTTGATCATGTTAGTTGTTGTCTGTTGAATTCTATTTTCACTTTTAAACATTTTCCCTATTAACTTATGTTCTGAAGATTTTTCAATTTTTGTGTAATTTTTTCATCTTTCAAGATCTCTTGGAAGCCAAAATTCCCTTTTGTGTAAATTGGGTAAATGAGACTCATTGCTGGCAATTCTTAGAGTGTACTCTTTATCTTCTTTTTATGGAATAGGATCTCCTTTATTTTTGCCCCTACGGTAAGGTTAATGGCAAAGAGACAACCTGTTTCAGCCAGCAATCTGCTAACAGTCTGTTTCACAAAGTGACATCATAAAATAGAACATTCTGCTATATTTGGAGTCTAACAGCCTTGAGTGCTGGGTCTCCTGAATTTCTATTAGAATCATTTGTATCTACTCTGCAGCAAGAAAGCAGTATTACATCACTTTAGCTATGTTGTAGAACCAGAATAAAATTTAGAAAATCAATTGAGTTTGGGAAACTACAGTATAAGCCCATTTAGGTGATGTAGTTGGAACCAGTGGTTGGTTGTTAATCGGAAAAAGGCACTTAAATTGGGGAATAATAATAATAAAAGGTACATATATACTGGAAACACTTTATATTAACACATATAAATTTATTCACCAATATTTTGATGTGGAGCTAAGGCCTGCCTTTCTGTCTTTTCAGTATCACTTTCTTTAAAGTAAAGCAAAAGCTTATAGACACTCATGTAGTGTTTTTTCTTTTTTTTTGATGTTTTTATTTCCAGTACTTTATTGTTGAATTATCCCATCTGTGACAGCAATTTATTTTTGCACTTTTACTGAGTTTTTCTGTGACATTCAACTTAAATTAAAAATGATCTTTTCTTACTCAATTTTCATTGGTTTATGAAATATTTATTTAAATAACTACAATAACAAGTATAACCAGTACAAAGAGTTTGGGAACACAAACAATTAACTTTATTTTACTTATTTGTTTTTTATTTTTATTTTATTTATGATTTAAAAGCAGTTTTATTGAGATGTATTCACATAACATACAATCCATCCAATGCATACAATCAGTGGCTTTTAGTTTGTCCACAGAGTTGTGCATTCATCACCACAATCAATTTTAGAACATTTTTATTACTCCAAAAAGAAAATCCCATACCCATTAGTGATCACCTCTGAATCCCTCTATCCTTTCTCAGCTCTATGTAACTACTAATCTATTTCTGTCTCTATAGGTTATTTATATTTACATTATATATAAATGGAACCATACAATATGTAGTACTTTGTGTCTGATTTCTTTCACTTAGCATAATGGTTTTTTTTAATTTTTATTTTTTTAAAGTAGAGAAGTTATAGGTTTACCAAAGTAATATAAAAAATACGTTCCCATTTACCCCCCTATTGTTGATACTTAGCATTGGTGTGGTGCATTTGTTACAACTGATGACAGAATATTAAAATATTACTGTTAACTATAGTTTACATTAGGAATATTTTTTCCCATATGCCATCCTATTGTTAATACTTTTTAATAGTAACATACATTTGTTCTAGTTCATGAAAGAACATTGTTATATTTGTTCTATTAACCACAGTCATCGTCCACAGCAGGGTTCATTTTGTTACATAGTCCCATGTTTTATCTTCTAGCTTTCTAGTGACTTAGATGACCTTAAACTTCCCCATTCAACCATATTCACACATATAATTCAGCGCTGTTAATTACACCCATAGTAATGTGCTACCATCACCTCTATCCATTTCCAGACATTTACAATCAACCTAATTAGAAATTCTGCACAAATTAAGTATCAGCTTCCCATTTTCCCTCATGGTAACCTATATTCTAGATTCTAACTCTTTATGAGTTTGCTTCTTATAATTAGTTCATACTCGTGAGATCATAACAATATTTGTTCTTTTGTGTCTGGCTTATTTCTCAGCATAACATTGTTAAGGTTCATCCAGTTCATCCATGTTGTCGCATGCATTCCTTTTTAGAGTAGAATAATATTCCATCGTATGTATGCACTACATTTTGTTTATCTGTTTCTTGGTTGATGGACACTTGGGGTGCTTCCGTCTTTAGGCAATGGTGAATAATGCTTGTATGAATATCGGTGTGCAAATGTCTGTTCGCATACCTTCTTTCAGTTCTGAGTATATGCCTGGTAGTGGGATTGGAGGATCATATGGCAGTTCTATACTTAGCTTCCTGAGGAACTGCCAAACTGTCTTCCACAGCAGCTGCACCATTTTACATTCCCACCAGCAGCGAATGAATGTTCTTGTTTATCCATCCTCTCCAACACTTGTATTTTTCTCTTTTGTTAATAGTGACCATTCTAGTAGATGTGAAATGATATCTCAGTGTGGTTCTGACTTGCATTTCCCTAATTAGTGATATTGATTATCTTTACATGTACTTTTAGCCATTTATATTTCCTCTTTGGAAAAATGTCTGTTCATGTCTTTTGCTCATTTATAATTGGATTGTTTGTCTTTTTGTTGTTGAGTTGTAGGATTTCTTTATATATTCTGGATATCAAACCCTTATCAGATATGTGGTTTCCAAATATTTTCTCCCATTGAGTCAGCTGCTTTTTCACCCTTTTGACAAGGTGCTTTGAAGCATTGAAGCATTCAGTTTTGAGGAGGTCCCATTTATCTATTTTTTCTTTCTTTGCTTGTGCTTTGGATAAGGTCTAAGAAACTACTGCCTATCACTAGATCTTGAAGATGCTTTCCTACTTATTCTTCTAGGAGTTTTATGGTACTGGATCTTATATTAAGTCTTGATCCATTCTAAGTTAATTTTTGTATAGGGTGTGAGTTAGAGGTCCTCTTTCATTCTTTTGGATATGGATATCCAGTTCTCCCAGCACCATTTATTGAAGAGACTGTTCTGTCCCAGTTTAATGGACTTGGGAGCCTTGTCAGAAATCAATTGACCATGGATCTGAGGTTCTATTTCTGAACTCTCAATTTGATTCCATTGACCAATATATCTGTCTTTGTGCCAGCACCATGCAGTTTTGACCACTGAGGCTTTATTCTGTGCTTTAAAGTCAGGGAAGCATGTGTCCTCCAACTTCATTCTCTTTTTTTTGGCAAATCAAGGCTCTTTACCCTTCCAAATAAATTTGGTAATTAGCATTTCCATTTCTGCAAAGTAGGCTTTTAGAATTTTTATTGGTATTGCATTGAATCTGTAGATAAATTTGAGTGGAATTGATATCTTTAGCCTTACAATCTGTGAACACAGACTATCCTTCTGTGATGGTTAGGTTCATGTGTCAATATGGTCAGTGCCCTGGTCAAGCAAGCACTGGCCTAACTGTTACTGCAAGGACATTTGTGGCTGGTTAATAAACCAGAACGCTGGTTTATTAAATCATAAGTTGATTGCATCTCTGTGGCTGATTACATCAATGAAAGGATTGTCTTCCACAATGAGAGAATTCAGTCATCTGGCTTTAATCCAATCAGTTGAAGATTTTTAAAGGGGAAGAGAGAGAACTTTCACTTCTTCTTTAGCCAGCCTCCTTCTCTTGGGGAATTCACTGAAGACCCTCATCGAAGTGCCAGCTCGCAGCCTACCCTATGGAATTTCTCTTCTTCAGCCAGCCAGCCTCTCCTGGGGAGTTCATCGAAGACCTTCATCAGAGTTGCGGCTTACCCTACAGAATTTGGACTCATAAATCTCCACAGTTGTGTGAAACACTTTTACAAAATCTCATATTTACAGTTGTCTCCTGTTGGTTCTGTTTCCTTAGAGAACCCTGACTAAACACCTTCCGTTTGTTTAGGTCTTTCTTGACTCCTTTCAGCAATGTTTTGTAGTTTTCTGAATACAGTTTCTTTACATCCTTGGTTAAATTTATTCTACATATTTGATTCTTTTAGTTGCTATTGTACATGGAATGTTTTTCTTGATTTCCTTCTGAGATTGTTCATTATTAGTGTTTAGAAACACTACTGATTTGATATTGTATCCCACCACTTTGCTAAATTTGTTTTTTAGCTCTAGTAGCTTTGTTGTAGTCTTTTCAGGACTTTATTAATATAGGATCATGTCATTTGCAAATAGTGAAAGTTTTATATCTTCCTTTCTAATTTGGATGCTTTTTAGTTCTTTTCTTTCCTAATTGCTCTAGCTAGCACTTCTAGCACAATGTTGAATAACAGTGGTGACAACAGGCATCCTTGTCTTGTTCCTGATCTTGAGGAAAAGCTTTCAGTCCCTCACCATTCAGTATGATGCTAGCTGTGGGTTTTTCATAAATGCCTTTTATCATATTGAGGAAGTTTCCTTCTATTCCTATTTTGTAAGTGTTTTTATCAAGAGAGGATGCTGTATTTTGTCAAATGCCTTTCCTTTGTCAAGATGATCATGTGGTTTTTCCCTTTCGATTTATTAATGTGGTGTGTTTCAGTTGGCTAAAGCTGGTGGAAATGAAATATATTGGAAATGGACTGGCTTTTACAATGGGGGTTTATTAGTTCACAAATTTATAGTTCTAAAAGGCCATGAAAATGTCCCAGTTAAGGCATCAACAGGATGATACCTTCTCTCAAGAAAGGCCGATGGCGTCTGGAGTTCCTCTGTCACATGGCCAGAGTCTGCTGGTCCTCTCCTGGGTTTAGCTTCTGGTTTCCATGGCTTTCTCCAAAAATGACTCTGGTCTTCTGTCTTAGCTTCTCTCTTAGCTTCTCCCAGGGACAAACTCTGGATTGCATATCTTAGCTTCTCTCTAAAATGTCTCTGTCAGCTTCTTTGAGCTCTCTCTCTGTGAGCTCTCTTAAAGGACTCCAGTAAAGGATTAAGACCCACCTTGAAACACATCTCCATGGAAACAATTTAATCAAAAGTCCCACCCACAGTAGGTCTGCCTCCACAAGATTGGATAAAAAGAACATGTCCTTTTATGGGGTACATAGTAGATTCAAACCAGCACATGGTGTATGACATTAATTGATTTTCTTGTGTTGAACCACCCTTGCATACCTGCAATAAAACCCACTTGGTCATGGGGTATAATTCTTTTAATGTGCTGTTGGATTCAATTTTTTTTTTTTTTTTTTTTTTTTTTTAAATCATCTAAATATTTATTTAATATCTCTGGGAACACAAGCTGAATTCACAGATGCAATATTAAATCAAAAGTACATGCCAATACCTCCGAAATGGTTTTAATTTTGTCACTGACAATACGCACACACTGCAACTGCATCGCTATTTTGTTTGATTTCCTTATATTTAAGTACACATTAAAAATATATGTTTACATTTCAGAAATGTAATACATTAAAGAAGCCCTCTGTAAACAATCCCTTTTCAATATATTTTCCGGCTTTGTTTCATACATAAATAACTTAATCTACAAAATCATAAATAAAACTATCAACTTTTAAGGCCTGAGACTATATACAAATTTTGCTCAAATTAAGAGCTTGACAAAAGTGTTTTCTTTATATGATTTTATAAATAACATGCAGTGTTTTCAGTGTTTATCAATCAAATGACTTATTGTCACAAGTTATTGTCTCTCAATCAGTTCTGTCAATAGACCTTTCCAATGTGCTTAATAAAGATGCCATGTGTTTAAAAAGCCAAACTAGTTAAAAGACTGGATTTTTAAAACAGTAAAGTTGCTATTTAAATATTACTCTTTTTTGAAACCACTTCAGCATGTCTGAAAAAAAAAATGCTACTAAAGAGGGAATGCTTGTACTATCATTTAAATGTCAACTTAAAAAGTCTAAAATTTAAGAAACAATAAAATCAGATTAAATTCATATTAATCTTGTGAAAAATCTTCTATTGAAATTCTGTTACAGGAAGAGAATAACACTATCCTAAGTTTTACTCAAGATTTACTAGTTAAGACTCAAATTACTTTTATTTAATAAAACCAAAAGGGAATTTTGCATGTTGGCCATATTTCACTTTATAAATTATTTTTTTAGACCTTCATTTATAGGGTATAAAACTTAGAAAGTAAAACATTCTCATTAGATTTAAATGAATAAAACTACAATTAATACTAAGTTAAGCACTATCATTAGTTTTAAATCTAAGTTTCTAAGCTTTATTTTTCAGTATAAAAATGATCTGATTCACATTAACAGCCAGCCAAACTTCATGTTTATAAAACTAAACATTCTTCATTAAAGAGTACACAAGAAATGCTTTCTATGCTCTTATTTAAAATAAAAAAATTCTGATATTCATAATGAATCTAAATAAAAATTCACAAATGGTGGCTGCAATTGTCAACTTACAGCTCAACACAACTAAATCCACAATTATTATGCATAAACAATTCAAAATTAAAGTTTATAATGGAAATGTTAACAAGTCATTATTACTTTATCACTACTGATGGGTTCCACTAGACTCAACCAATCACAGTGATGTGCACATTTTATAGACAGACTGCTTAGAAAATTAAAGCTATCAGAGCTATAAATAAGGAATACATAAATATGAACACAGCAATGCCAAAGCATTAGGGCCTTTAAAAACAAATGAATATGATGCGAAGTAAACATATTTGATAGTTCTCTCTTAAGCCACTTTCCACTGATTTATACAGCTATAGTTTATAATTCTAAAAAAACAAAAACAAAATATTTCTATACTGCTGCATGAAGTTCATTCTACATTCCTGACTACAATGCAATCTTTAAATCCTCTTGCAGAGCTGGACATATCTCATCAGGATTTCTCCAGAAAGTCAACTTGTCATATTTTCAGCAGCATTTGAGTCTCTAACCTTTAGTGCTTCGGAGGCCTTGCGAAGTTCCTTAATAACTGATGATAAAGCTTCTGGGTTAATTCCTTGTTCACAAAGCCGTACACAAATAGACAGAGTTTCCATATCTAAGCCAGTATTCAAAATCCTTGAAATCTCAAGCAGAACATCCATGGTCTCCCTCACAGCATTCAGATTCGCCGCCGAGGCCGCCCCCGCAGCCGCCGCCCCTGCGCCGCCACTGTTCGCCATCGCTGAGGCCGCTGAGGCGGACGGAGGCGGACGGAGGCGGAGAAGGGCCTGACCCGGAACTCTGGATTCAATTTAAAAGTAATGTGCTTTCTCTCATTTCTGATTTATTTGTATCTTTTCTTTTTTTTCTTTACCAATCTAGCTAAGGGTTTGTCAATTTTATTGATCTCAAAGAACCAAATTTTGGTTTTGTTGATTGTATTGTTTTTTATTCTCAATTTCATTTATTTCAGCTCTAATCTTTGCCATTTCTTTCCTTCTGCTTGCTTTTAGATTGGTTTGCTTTTCTTTTTATAGTTCCTGCAGGGGTGTTGTTAGGTATTTGATTTTAACTCTTCTTTTTTAAATGTAGGTGTTTAGGCTGTAAATTTCCCTCTCAGCACTGCCTTTGCTGCATACCATAAATTTTGCTATGTTGTGTTCTTGTTTTCATTTATCTCTTGTGATTTCTCCTTTACCCAGTGATTGTTTACCAGTGTGTTGTTTAACTTCCATATATTTGTGAATTTTCCAGTTCTCTACCTGTTAACTAATGTCTGCTTCATTCCATTGTGGTCAGAAAAAGTGCTTTGTATAATTTCAGTCTTTTTAAATATATTGAGGCTTGTTTGTGACCTAACATGTATTCTATCCTGGAGAATGATCCATGAGCACTTGAGAAGAATATATATTCTGTTGTTTTGGGGTGCAATGTCCTGTCTGTGTCTATTAGGTCTAGTTAATTTATTATATTATTCAAGTTCTCTGTTTCCTTATTGCTCCTCTGCCTAGATGTTCTGTATATTGACCAGATGTTCTGTATTGAAGTCTCCAACTATTACTGTAGAGATATCTGTTTCTCCCTTCAGTTTTGCCAGTGTTTGCCTCGTGTACTTTGGGACACTTTGGTTATGTGCATAGATATTTATGATTATTTCTTCTTGGTGAATTGCCACTTTTATTAATATATATAGTGTCCTTTGTCTTGTATAACCTTTTTGCATTTAAGATCTATTTTGTCTGATATTAGTATATCTACCCCAGCTCTTTTTTGGTTACTGTTTGCTCTGAATATCTTTTTCTAACATTTCACTTTCAACCTATTTGTTTCTCTGTGTTTAAGGTGAGTCTCCTGTAGATAGCATATAGATTGGTCATATTTTTTTATCTGCCAGTCTGTATCTTTTGATTGGGGAGTTTAACCCATTAACATTCAGTTATATTACTGTAAAGGCAATACCTACTTCAACCACTTTATCCTTTTCTTTTTGTATGTCATGTCTTTTTTTTTTTTTTTTTTGTCTCTCTTTTTACCCTTTTAGTTACCATTACTGAAGATCTTCATTTCTACATTCTCCTCCAGACTTCTCTCGTCTGTCTTTTCCTTTAAACCTGCTGAACTATCTTTAGTGTTTCTTGGAAGACAGGTCTCTTGTTAATGAATACTCTCAATACTCCCACATTTTTGAAAGACAGTTTTGCTGGATAAAGAATTCTTGCCTGGCAGTTTTTCTCTTTCAGTACCTTAAATATATCATATCTCTGCCATCTTGCCACCATGGTTTCTGATTAGAAATTGGTACTTAATCTTGTATGTGACAAATCACTTTTTTCTTGCTGCTTTCAGAATTCTCTCTGTATCTTTGGCATTTGACATTCTGATTAGTATGTATCTCTTAGTAGGTCTATAAGGATTTACTCTGTATGTTGTGCTTCTTGGACATGTGTATTTATATCTTTCATAAGAGTTGGGAAATTTTGGGCCATTATTTCCTTGAATATTCTCTCTGCCCCCTTGGCGTATGTTTGTGTGCTTCATGCTTTCATTCAGTTCCCTGAGACCTGCTCAATTTTTTCCGTTCTTTACATGTTCTTCTGTCTGTGAATGTCGTATCTTCTAGTTCATTGATTCTTTCTTCTCCCTATTCAAATCTGCAGTTGTATGCCTCTAGTGTATTTTTTAATCTCTTCTATTATGCCTTCCATTTCCTTAAGTTCTGTTATATTTCTTTTCATACTTTCAAATTCTTCTTTATGCTCATCCAGTGTCTCCATAATATTCTTTATCTCTTTAACCATATTTTCCTTCCTCTCCTTGAATTTATTAGGACATTGTTTGAACATCTTTTATTTTTTTCAAATTCTTTGTTTGCTCTGACTTTTTAGTTTGTTCCTTTGACTGAGCCATATCTTCCTGTTCCTTAGTATGACTTGTCATTTTTTGCTGATGTGTAGGCATCTGATTATCTTGATGAGTTTACTCCCAAATGTTAGTTTCTCTCTTTTGTCTAGTGTTTTATTGTTGATCGGCTTTGTTTTAGTTTGCTAATGCTGCAGAATGCAAAACAGCAGAGATGGATTGGCTTTTATAAAAAGGGGGTTTATTTGGTTACACAGTTACAATCTTAAGGCCATAAAGTGTCCAAGGTAACACATCAGTAATCGGGTACCTTCACTGGAGGATGACCAATGGCATCTGGAAAACCTCTGTTAGCTGGGAAAGCCTGTGGCTGGCGTCTGCTCCAAAGTTCTGGTTTCCGGAAGACCTCTGTTAGCTGGGAAGGCACGTGGCTGGCGTCTGCTCCAAAGTTCTGGTTTCAAAATGGCTTTCTCCCAGGACGTTCCTCTCTAGCAAGCTTGCTCCTCTTCAAGACGTCACTCACAGCTGCACTGAGTTTCCTCTCCTTGAGCCAGCTCATTTATATGGCTCCACTGATCAAGGCCCACCCCGAATGGGTGGGGCCATGCCTCCACGGAAATATCCCATCAGTTATTGTCCACAGTTGGGTGGGGCGCATCTCCATGCAAACAACCTAATCCAAACGTTCCAACTTAATCCCCACTATTTTGTCTGCCCCACAAGATTGCATCAAAGAATATGGCTTTTTCTGGGGGACATAATACATTCAAACCGGCACAGGCTTTGTGTCCAGGCTCTTCTTTGACACTTGACTCAACTTATTCTAGACCGCTAGAATTGCCCATGTTTAACCAGTAAGATTTGTTTCACTATTCTACATCTGATTCTTGCTCTTGGTATGCAGTGCAATTTTTAAGATTGTTCTGTTTTTGTAGTTGTTTCACTGCCAGGAGAAAGCTTCCTTTTGTATCTTCCTTCTCTGGGAATCTTGATCTGTTCTGTTTATTTTTGTTTTCCCTCTATAGTTTTTTGTTTTGTTTTTGTTTGTTTGATTTTACACTCCTTTCCTTGTCCCTAGCTGCTTTGACTTGGGGGCAAATTCTGTGAGGAGGGTTACCCCAGAGAGGACTTTCCCAAGTCAGTAGTTCTCAGCCAAAACAGGGCCAGGGACCACAAAGGGGGTGCAGATTGGCTCCAAAGTGCCCTGGGGAAAGGGTCAGGAAAGACTCCCAAAATTTTTTTTGATGGCTCCCCAAAGCTGTGCTTTCCTGACCTGCCCAGAAAATGGCACCCTACAAGAAACTGTTCCCCCAGCCCTAAGAGGCGCTGTCTTTAAACCTCCACAGCCTCCACCCCTGTCTGGGGCAGGTTGAAACAGTAGCTCAGAGCCAGAACCCAGCCATCTGAATTCACTAATCAAAAGCTGTACGTCCCCTCCCCCGCCTGTTCTTGGGGAAGGGGATTTTTATATCCCTTACTGATGGGACTGGATCCCAAGGCGACCTGCCTTGAGAGTGGGGAATGGACGCCAGCAGCTGCCTTGTGGAGAGGGCTACTTAAGTTTTTATTGCCATTTATCCACCTGTTCATCCCAGTCTTCCCTGCATGTTGTATAGTGTTCTTCTGGCCTCTGGAGCCCTAAAACAGTTGTTTCAGACAGTTCCTGCCCGTTTCCTAGCTGTTTTGGAGGAAGGAGTGTGTCTTGGAGCTCCCTGCTCTGCCTTCTTCCCCAGAAGTCCCACAGTTGACTTGTTAAGCATGCAGGCTCAGCTGTTAAGAAGAGAAGTGCATGAACATATTAGAGAGTTGCCTATTACCAACAAACATTCAGGGCATAACTACACTTTACAGAAGAAATGGAACATGTTGGTTAATTGCACGGGAGTTGTTAAAAGAGCTTTTACTTCTGTGACCAGCATTGTCCTAAACAATGTGGGGGATACAAAAACATTTCCAGAATTGATAACTTTCCTCAGAGTTTAGACCTTTTAGACTCTCCAAAAGACATTTTCACTTCTCTACACAAAACAAACTTTTCCTCTTCTGGGTTTCCTGCTCTGGTTAATGATCCCACTGTCTACCAGTTAATTGATTTAGAACCTGGGAAATACTTCTGACATGTACTTTTACGATTATGAGATTTGTTCAAAGTTCTGTTTTAACTGCATCCCACAAGATTTTTTTTTTTTTTAAATAAAGCTTTGTAGAGATACAATTGACATACAATAAACGTGTTTAAATACACACTGGTGAAAGCTTCACCACACTCAAGATAATGAAGATTATCCATCACTCCCAAAAGTTTCTTCTTATCCCTCCCCTTGCTTGAACCTCAGATGCTACAGATTTAGTTTGTATTTTCTAGAAATTTTTTTGTAGAGGAATCACAGAATATGTACTCTTTGCCCTCTGTTTCTTTCACTCAACATAATTATTTTGCAATTCATTCAAAGTCAAAGGTCAATTGATATCTTTACTTTCTTGTTGGACAATTTAAGGACCTTAGAATACTTTTAACTTTCTAACACTTTAACTCCATTCCCCTTTGCTAATTTATATAGTTGATTGTGTGTTTGAAGTCCCTTCATTTCTTTTGTTTTGTACAGTCAGTGAATGTGTAGATATAATTACCATCTTGTCTGCTCTTCCTTTTTCCTTGTATCTTAGACCTTTCATCTGGGATCATTTTCCTTTTATAAAAAGTATATCCTTTAAAATTTCCTTTAGTCCTGGTCTGCTGTGGTCTAACTCTTGTTTTCAGTTGGTCTGCAGATGTCTTTATTTAACTTCCATTCTTCAAGGATATTTTGAATAGTTACAGAACTTGAGGTTGGCAGTTATTTTCTTTTGGCCCACTAAAGACTTCATTTACTTCTTTCTGGCTTAGTTATTGCTCTTGTTACCTTTGAAGGAGATCTTTGTTTATTTCTCTGGCTTTTTAAAAGATTTTCTTTATCTTTGTTTCTCTGTAGTTTTATTTTGCTAAATCTGCTTTTCTGCTTATTTTGATGGGATTTCTTATTCTGCTTGATGTTTATTGGGCTTCTTAAATATATGGATTCTGAAAAACTTTCTGCTGTTATCTCTTCCACTTTTGCCTCTGCACTATTCTTTCTCTCCTCATCTACCCTTTCTCTATATCCTTTTATTTCACTTACCCTTTCTTCTGTGTTTTCTAGCTTCTGTTTCTCCATATTTTATTCCAGATAGTTTCTTCTGTCATTAATTCTTTCTTCATCTATGTATAATTTGTTAATAAACCCATTCATTGATTCCCAATTTCAATTATGGTATTTTTTTAGTTTTAGAATATCTGTTCGGTTTTTCTTGAGATCTAGAGAGTCACTTTTTTTCATTTCCATTTTGACGTTTTCAAGCTTAACATTTATATATTTGAACGTGGTAAGCATCTTTGTTTTATAGCCTGTGTCCGATATTTGAATATTTGAGTCCCTATGATTCTTTTCTGTTCCCCTGCTAGACTACTTCCAGAGCAGGTACTGTGGCTTATTCTGATTCAGATGATTGTAATATTTAGCTAGGATTTTGAACCATTATTAGAAAATGCTGAATCTGTGTAGTATCAACTCAAAAGGCAGTAGAATTTCAAGCTTATTTCTTTTTGGACAAAGAATACATAGAGATGAAATAATATAAGCTCCCAATGGAGGTTCTAATAATCATTTAATTAAATATTTCAGAACAGTGTTAGAAACTGAAAAAGCTGAAACATCTGTGTATTGCATCCAGATCCTTAGATACTTGACCTGGGACTGGGTTCAGCATTGGGCAAGTCTTGTACTCTCTTGTTGCACACTGCACATTTTAATGTTTTAAAATGTTTACTCTGGAATTTATTCCCTGGGATGTCTATTTCTTGGTTTGTAAACAGCTTGTGATAAGACAGAGATTTTCTTGAACTTCAGCCCTCCTATCAGGAAGGTCTGCCCAACAGTTTTCCCTGTCTTTCTGGGCCTGTGTCTAGTGCTGGACTTTTGCTTTTTAACTGTTTTGGAGTTCCAGTGTTTACAGGAGTTTGGCTGTCTGCTCTGTTTCCCAGGAGACAGACCTTTCTCTTCCGGGTGTTTAAAGCTGGCAGGCCTTTGTCTCAGACTGTCCATGCTATAGTTTTTTTTAATTAATTAATTAATTTTTTTAAGTGAGATTGTTCAGATACCATACAGCTATCCAAAGATCCAACGTATACAATCAGTTGCCCGTGGCACCACCATACAGCTATGCATCCATCAACACAATTATTTTTTTTTCAATTTTTAGAACATTTTCACTACTCCAGAAAAGAAACAGAGACAAAAAAAAGGAAAAATCACATCCTCCCATACCCCAACCACGTCCCCCCGCCCCATTATTGATTCATAGTTTTGGTATAGAACATTTGTTACTGTTGATGAAAGAATGTTAAAATACTACTAACTGTAGTATGTAGTTTGCAATAGGTATATATTTTTTCTCTATATGCCTCTCTATTATTAACCTCTAGTTAAAGTGACATACATTTGTTCTAGTTCTTGAGAGAGATTTCTAATATTTGTATAGTTAATCACAGACATTGTCCACCACAAGATTCACTGTTTTATACATTCCCATCTTTTAACCTCCCACTTTCCTTCTGGTGACACACGTGACTCTGAGCTTACCCTTGCCACCACTGTATCAGTTTGAATATATTGTGTCCCCCAAATGCCATTATCTTTGATGTAATCTTGTGTGGGCAGACGTTATCAGTGTTGATTAGATTGTAATTCTTTGAGTGTTTCTGTGGAGATGCGGCCCCACCCAACTGTGGGTGATGACTCTAATTGGATAATTTCCATGAAGTGTTGGCCCGCCCATTGGGTGGGCCTTGATCAGTGGAGCCATATAAATGAGCTGACTGGGTAGAGGGAACTCAGTGCAGCTGTGAGTGATATTTTGAAGAGGAGCTACAGCCAAGAGAGACACTTTGAAGAAAGCATAGGAGCTGCGGATGAGAGACATTTTGAAGAAGGCTGTTGAAAGCAGACTCTTGCCCTGGAGAAGCTGAGAGAGGACAAATATCCCAAGTGCAACTAAGAGTGACATTTTTGAGGAACTGCAGCCTAGAGAGGAACATCCTGGGAGAAAGCCATCTTGAACCCAGAACTTTGGAGCAGACGCCAGCCACGTGCCTTCCCAGCTAACAGAGGTTTTCCAGACACCATTGGCCATCCTCCAGTGAAGGTACCCTTTGTTGATGGACATTTTATGGCCTTAAGACTGTAACTGTGTAACCAAATATACCCCCTTTTATAAAAGCCAATCCATTTCTGGTGTTTTGCATTCCAGCAGCATTAGCAAACTAGAACAACCACCTTCACACACTTTTTAGAACTGTTAATCATTCTCATTACATGCTACCATCACCCCTGTCCATTTCCAAATATTTAAGTTCACCCTAGTTGAACATTCTGCTCATAATAAGCAACCACTCCCCATTCTTTAGCCTCATTCTATATTCTGGTAACTTAAATTTCATGTCTGTGAGTTTACATATAATTAGTTCATATCAGTGAGACCCTGCAATGTTTGCCTTTATGTGTCTGTCTTATTTCACTCAATATAGTGCCCTCAAGGTTCTTCATCAACCCTTTTCTTTTAAGATGGTTTTGTTCAAACACTATACATTCCGTCCTAATTAAACAATCTTTGGTTCCCCATATAGTCACCTATTTATGTATTGAGCACCATCGCCACTGTCTATATAAGGACATTTCTTCACAAAGACAGAGGAAAAGTCAAAGAAGGCAGAGGCAAAAGAAAAAGGCAAGAGAGAGAAAAACAAACATAAAAACTTGATAGCTAGAAGGTGACAAAAGGAAAGATAGCATTAACCTAAAGTAGAATAAAGAGTCAGACAACATCACCAGTGCCTGAAGTCCCATACCCTTCCCCTATTCCCCACCCCCCCCGTAGGCATTTAGCTTTGGTATATTGCTTTTGTTACATTAAAGGAAGCATAATACAATGTTTCTGTTAATTCTAGCCTCTAGTTTGCATTGATTGTATTTTCCCCCCAATCCCACCCTATTTTTAACACCTTGCAATGTTGACATTCATTTGTTTTACCTCATATAAAAACATATTTGTACCTTTTATTACAGTCGTTGAGCACACTAGGTTTCCCTGAGTTACACAGTTCCAGTCTTTATCATTCGTCTTTTGTTCTGGTGTCCCACATGATCCCAGCCTTCCTCTTTTCAACCATATTCACAGTCATCTTTGTTCAGTGTACTTACATTGCTGTGCTACTATCTCCCAAAATTGTTTTCCAAACCTCTCACTCCTGTCTTTTTCTTTCTGTCTGCAGTGCTTCCTTTAGTGTTTCCTGTAGAGCAGGTTTCTTGTTCACAAACTCGGTCATTGTCTGTTTGTCAGAGAATATTTTAAGCTTTCCCTCATATCTGAAGGATAGTTTTGCCGGATATAGGATTCTTGGTTGGTGGTTTTTCTCTTTCATTATCTTAAATATATCACCCCACTTCCTTCTTGCCTCCATGGTTTCTATTGAGAAATCCACACATAGTCTTATCAAGCTTCCTTTGTATGTGATAGATCATTTCTCTCTTGCTGCTTTCAGGATTCTCTCTTTATCTTTGATGTTTGATAATCTGATTATTAAGTGTCTTGGCGTAGGCCTATTCAGATCTATTCTGTTTGGGGTACGCTGCACTTCTTGGATCTGTAATTTTATGTCTTTCATAAGAGATGGGAAGTTTTCATTGATTATTTCCTCTATTATTGCTTCTACCCCTTTTCCCTTCTCTTCTCCTTCTGGGACACTAATGACATGTAAATTCTTGCTTTTCACTTTGTCTTTAAGTTTCCGGAGACGTTGCTCGAATTTTTCCATTCTTTTCTCTGTCTGTTCTTTTGGGTATAGGCTTTCAGGTGCCTTGTTCTCCGGTTCCTGAGTATTTTCTTCTGCCTCTTGAGATCTGCTGTTGTATGTTTCCAGTGTGTCTTTCATCTCTTGTGTTGTGCCCTTCATTTCCATAGATTCCGCCAGTTGGTTTTTTGAACTTTCAGTTTCTACCTTATGTATGTCCTGTGTTTTCATTATACGGTTCATCTGTTTTGCCATATCTTCCCTAAACTTTTTGAATTCAGTTATTATTAGTTGTTTCAATTCCTGCATCACAGCTGAAGTGCAAGTTTGTTCCCCTGACCGGGCCATAACCTCATTTTTCTTAGTGTAGGTTGTAGTTTTCTGTTGTCTAGGCATAGTTTCCTTGGTTACGCCAATCAGGCCTCCCCAGACCAGAATGGGCTAAAGTCCCAGAAGGAAGAAATATTCAGTATCTGGTTTCCCTGAGGGTGTGTCTTAGAAAATTGGTACACCCTCTGATGCCTCCAGTCACTGTGCTTTTCTGCCCAGCAGGTGGTGCCTGTTAGCCTATAATTCTTGACTGGGATAAGTTTGAATGAAAGGCAGGCAGTAGAGCTGGGCCCCACCCCTTTCCTCTTAGAGAAGATAGATGCCCTAGGGGGAGGTCATTAGCATTTCAGTGGTCTCTCTCTGCCTGTGCTATACCCTTATCTGGGTCACAGAACTGGGAACTGAAAATGGCTGAGGCTTTCTCCACTGAGCTGAAAAAGGAACAGAGCTAGTCCAAGGCGACCCTGCGGCTCTCCAAGGTCAGTCGTCACCCAAAGCCTCTGTCTACTTGTTGGGGATTCGTACCTTATAGTGAGCAGTTCACACTCACTAATTAAAACCCCAGTTGGAGCTCAGCTGAGCTGTATTCGCTTGCTGGGAGAGAGCTTCTCTCTGGCACCACTAGGCTTTGTAGCTCGGGCTGTGGGGGAGGGGTCTCCCGATTTGGATCCGCAGTTTTTATTTACAGATTTTATGCTGTGATATTGGGCACTCCTCCCAATTCAGGTTGGTGTATGATGAGTGGACAGTCACGTTTGTCCCCCTGCAGTTATTCCGGATTATTTCCTAGTTGTTTCTGGTTTTTTTTAGTTGTTCCAGGGGGGCTACCTAGCTTCCACGCCTCTCTATGCCGCCATCTTAGATTCTCTCCCATGCCATAGTTTTTTAATACTCCTTTTGTTGTCTCAAGTTGTTTTAGCCTGGAGGGTAAATTGTGGGAGGAGTGGCACCCCAGAGAGGACTTTCCCATGTCAGTCTTTCCCAGCCAAAACAGGGCCAGGGACCCATGAAGGGGGTGCAGAATGTCTCCTAATTGCCCTGGGGAGAGGATCAGGAAGGGTGCCAAGTGCTTCTCTGATGGCTCACTAAAGCTGAGCTTTCCTGGCATGCCCAGCAGATGCATCCTTTCAGCTAACTGTCCCCTGCAGCCCTAAAGAAGCACATTGTGTTTAAATCACCACTGCTTCCTCCCCTGCATGGATGGGTTGAAACAAAGGCTGTTGCCACCTTTGCCCAGGTTGGGGTTGAAACAATAGCTGCCCCTAGAGCTGGGCACCCAACAATCCAAATTTGCTAGTCAAATGCCATGATCAGTGATTGTTTGTGCCTACCCTTGATCTTGTGGAAGAGGATTTTTATGTGTGTTTTTGTCAACCATGAGCTAGCCAGGGACTGAACCCCATAATGGGCTGGGTGCCAGCAGCCACTGCTTGGAGAGAGCAGTTTGCTGTTCTTTACCATAATTTATCGGCCTGTTTTTCTGTTCTTCCCTTGATGCTGTACAGTGTTATTCTGGCCTCTGACATTTTAGAGTGTTTGTTTCAGACAGTTTCTGCCTGTTTAGTAGTAGTATTGTTGGAAGGACTGAGTCCTGGAGCTCCCACCTTTGCCATCTTTCCTGAAAGTCATTCCAAGACATTTTTATCCTTATTTCTTCATTCAACTTTGACCTGTTGTTTATTGCTCTTTCCTTTCAAGCTGCAGAACTCTCTTTAGCATGTCTTGTAGGTCTGATCTAGTGGTGATAAACTCACTCAGCTTTTTATATAAATATAAAATAGAAATTTTTCTATTTTTATTTTTTATGGGAATTGTTCTTGTTTGCTAATGCTGCCAGAATGCAAAACACCAGAAATGGACTAGCTTTTATAAAGGGGGTTATTTGGTTACACAGTTACGGTCTTAAGGCCATGAAGTGTCCATGGTAACACATCAAAATCACGTACCTTCACTGGAGAATGGCCAATGGTGTCCAGAAAACCTCTGTTAGCTGGGAAGACACGTGGCTTGTGTCTGCTCCAAAGTTCTGGTTTCAAAATGACTTTCTCCCAGGACGTTCCTCTCTAGGCTGCAGTTCCTCAAAAATGTCACACTCATTTGCACTTGGGATATTTGTCCTCTCAGCTTCTCCGGAGCAAGAGTCTGCTTTCAATATCCATCTTCAAACTGTCTCATCTGCAGCTCCTGTGCTTTCTTCAAAGCGTCCCTCTTGGTTGTAGTTCCTCTTCAAAATGTCACTCGCAGCTGCACTGAGTTCCCTCTGCCTGTCAGCTCATTTATATAGCTCCACTGATAAAGGCCCACCCTGAATAGGTGGGGCCATGCCTCCATGGAAATATCTCATCAGAGTTATCACCTACAGTTGGGTGGGGTGCATTTCCATGCAAATCTAATCAACACCGAAACGTCTGCCCCACAAGACTGAATCAAAGAATATGGCTTTTTCTGGGGGACATAATACATTCAAACCAGCACAGGAATGTCTTAATCTCTCCTTCGTTTTTGAAAGACAGCTTTGTTGAACATGGAATTCTTGGTTGGCAATTTTTTGCTTTCAGCACTTTAAATATGTCATTCCACTGCCTTCATGACTCCATAGTTTCCAGTAAGAAATTGGCATTTAACCTTATTAAACCTCTCTTGTATATGATATGTTGCTTTTCTGTTGCGGATTTCATAATTCTCTCTTATCTTTGACATTTGATTATAATATGCTGCAGCATGGGTCTATTTGGGTTTGTCTTGTTTGGAGTTCGTTGAGCATCTTGGTTGTGTGTATTCATGTCTTTTGTTAAGTTTGGGAAGTTGTCAGCTATTATTTCTTTGACTATTTTTTCTGCTCATTTCTCTTCTCCTCTGGGACTTGTGTGATATGTATATAGTTACGCTTGTTGATGTCCTTCAGTTTACTCAGGCTTTGTTTACTTTTCTTCGTTCTTTCTCCTTTCTGCTCCTCACACTGGATGATTTCAATTGTCTTATCATCAAGTTCACTGATTCATTCTTCTGCCAGCTCCAATCTACTGTTGAAACCTTTTAGGGAATTTTTAATTTCTGTTACTGTGGTCTTCAAGTCTGATTCATGTTCATAATTTACATCTCTCTTTGTGTTCATCTCGTTTTCCTGATTTCCTTCAGTTTCTTGTCCCTGTTTTCCTTTAGCTATTTGAGCATATTTAGGACCATTTTTAAAAAGTCTTTGTATGTCTCAGGTCTAGTCCTCCTCATTAATGGTTTCTAATGCTTTAATTTTCTACTTTGTCTAGGCCATCATTTCCTATTTTTTGGATGTTTTGTGACCTTTTGATGAAACTTGGACATTTTGATATTTTAATGTGTTATTGCTGGACTGTAGACTCTGAAGCATCTGATCTTTAAGCTTGTATCTACCAAGTGTTATGATAGCTTTTCTTGAATGTTAGGAGCTAACAACAACAACAAAAAGAAGCAAAAAAAAGAAAACATCTTTCCGATTCTTGACAGACTGACCTGTGCAAGTGTTCTCCTTTAGGGCTTATCCATGCAAAGAGTTTAGAGGATAGATCCAGGCCAAAGCATAGAGGCCTCCCTGATCCTTTCTGTGCATGTGTCTTGTATTAGGCATGAGTATGTGGCCCTAGGGATTACTCCACTCCTCTCCTTTACCTCATTTACACAGATAGAGATGTCCCGTCTTCCCTAGGAAACAGTTTCCTCCCAGTCCTGGACACTGCACTGTATGTCCTATAGCCAGCAATTCCTTACCCCAAGGAGCATGACTTGACTGCTCTCCTATAGCATTCTGAGCCACTTTGTACCTGCAGGGAAAGTTCTGGAATGGCATATCCCTTAGATTACCACCATACAGATTGGGTCAGACATAGATGCTTTTAATATGTGTTTGAGGGTTTTTCTCTCCTTCTGGAACTGTGCACTGGGAGTGTGGACCGGCTCTGGGCTGAGCTGGTAAGGGGTAAGGGTGGGGCCAGTCAGGGCACTAGGAGATCCTCCTGCTTTTAAGTAGCTTTGACTTGATTTGGCCCTTGCCCTATTACCACAGTCCTTTAACTGTCTTCTGGAGCTTTGAGAGAGATGTTTTTCCAGTTCTTGCTGGCTTTTCAAAGGTTTGTGGGGAAGGGTCCTGAAGTGTCTTCCTCCACCATCTTGAGTAGGGCATAGCATGAAAAACTGATTTTTAAGCCAAAATTTTCATTATCTCCGTAGCCATATCATATACAAAGTAAAACTTAATTTTACTGAAGTGGTTTGTAACTGGCTAATCTTTTTTGTGTGTGTGTGCTGAGCTTTAATTTTTTTATTATTTGATAAACAAGTTAATTGTAAAAAAAATTAGGAAATACAGATGTGTAGAAAGAATAAAAGTTATTCAGAATTTCATTATTCAGGGAATTTTAGTTAAGGTACTTTATGGTTGTGATTCAAAAGTCTAACCAAATCATTATCCTAGATATTAAATTTGAAATACTTCAACCCAACATGAACTTTGAACATGATTTTAAACTTTTAAGCTCCATTTTAAAAGTGTCAATATATTATATTTAATTAATAGAAATACAGTGATTTGTTTTTCTAAATAATTTGCTTTGGTATGATTCAACTAATTTTTTGAGTGTCTGATGTATGCCCATGTTATTTACTGTTGTTTCATCCCTTGATTTTTTTTAATTCAATTTTATTGAGATGTATTCACATACCATGCAAAATTAATTAATTAAATTTTGAACATTTTCATCACCACAAACACAAAAATAATAAGAATAAAAATTAAAGTGAAATAGAACAATTAAAGTAAAAAAGAACACTGGGTGCTTTTTTTTGCCCCCATTTTCCTATTCATCCATCCATACACTGGACAAAGGGGAGTGTGATCCACATGGCTTTCCCAATCACATTGTCATCCTTCATAAGCTACATTTTTATACAATCATCTTCAAGATTCAGGGGTTGTGGGTTGTAGTTTGATAGTTTCAGGTATTTACTGCTAGCTACTCCAGTTCATTAGAACCTAAAAAGGGTTGTCTATATTGTGCATAAGAGTGCCCACCAGAATGACCTCTCAGCTCCTTTTGGAATCTCTCTGCCACTGAAGCTTATTTCATTTCCTTTCACATCCCCCTTTTGGTTAAGAAGATGTTTTCCATCCTATGATGCCGGGTCTAGGTTCCTCCCTGGGAGTCATATTCCACATTGTCAGGGAGATTTACTCCCCTGGGTGTCAGATCCCATGTAGGGGACAGGGCAGTGATTTCATCTGCCAAGTTGGCTTAGCTAGGGAGAGAGGGCCACATCTGAGCAAAGAGGCATTCAGGAGGAAGCTATCAGACACAATTATAGGGAGGCCTAGCCTCTCCTTTGCAGCAACAGTCTTCCCAAGGGCAAGTCCCGTGGTAGAGGGCTCAGCCCATCAAACCACCAGTCCCCTATGTCTGTGAGCACATAGCAACCATCGAGGTGGGGAAGCCCAACACCCCTGCTTTCTTCACCAGCTCCTCAGGGGGGCTCTGCGTATTTTTTCATTGTTTTTGTTTTTTTTAATTAACTCTTTTTTTAAATTAACTATTAACTATATAAAAAAAATTAAAAAAAAACATACAATAAAAAAAAATTTCAAACAAACCATAACAAGGGAGTAAGAAAAAGACAACTAACCTAAAATAACTACTTTACTTCCAACATGTTCCTACTCTACTCCAAGAAAATAACCTAATACAGCAGCATTTCTGTGAACTTGTTCCTACCATACCCACCAGAAATTAACAAACCATAGTCCTTCCTGGGCATTCCCAGAACATTAAATTTACCCACGATAGCTTATCTGTTCTTATTGGGTTATCATTCTCCCTTCCTTAATTGCTCTCTATCGCTATTTCCCCTACATTCTACATTATAAACCATCTGTTTTACATTTTTCAATGTTCACATTACTGATAGCATATAATATTTTTCTTTTTGTGTCTGGCTTATTTTGCTGAGCATTATGTCTTCAAGGTTCATCCATGTTGTCATATGTTTCACGACATCATTCCTTCTTACTGCCACGTAGTAATCCATCGTGTGTATATACCACGATTTATTTATCCACTCATCTGTTGAAGGACATTTGGGTTGTTCTATCTCTTGGCAATTGCGATTAATGCTGCTATGAACATTGGCGTGCAGATATCTGTTCGTGTCACTGCTTTCAGATCTTCCAGGTATATACCGAGAAGTGCAATCGCTGGATCGAAGGGTAGCTCTATATCTAGTTTTCTAAGGAACTGCCACACTGACTTCCACAGTGGCTGAGCCATTATACAGCCCCACCAACAGTGAATAAGAGTTCCAATTTCTCTACATCCTCTCCAGCATTTGTAGTTTCCTGTTTGTTTAATGGCAGCCATTCTAATCGGTGTGAGATGGTATCTCATTGTGGTCTTAATTTGCATCTCTCTAATAGCTAGTGAAGCTGAACATTTTTTCATGTGTTTCTTGGCCATTGTATTTCCTCTTCAGAGAACTGTCTTTTCATATCTTTTGTCCATTTTATAATTGGGCTGTCTGTACTATCGTCATTGAGTTGTAGGATTTCTTCGTATATGCAAGATATCAGTCTTTTGTCAGATACGTGGTTTCCAAAAATTTTTTTCCCATTGAGTTGGCTGCCTTTTCAAATTTTTGACAAATTCCTTTGAGGTACAGAAACTTCTAAGCTCTAGGAGTTCCCATTTATTTTTTCTTTTGTTGCTTGTGCTGTGGGTGTAAAGTCTAGGAAGTGGCCGCCTCATACAAGGTCTTGAAGATGTTTCCCTACACTATCTTCTAGGAGTTTTATGGTAGTGTCTTTTGTGTTGAGATCTTTGATCCACTTTGAGTTAATTTTTTGTAGGGTGTGAGGTGTAGGGGTCCTCTTTCATTCTTTTGGATATGGATATCCACCTCTCCCAGCCCCATTTGTTGAAATGACTGTTATGTCTCAGTTCAGTGGCTTTGGGGGCCTTATCAAAGATCAGTCTGCTGTAGATCTGGGGGTCTATCTCTGAATTCTCAATTCGATTCCATTGATCTATATGTCTATCTTTGTGCCAGTACCATGTAACTGGCTAATCTTTTGAGACCTTGTTTTGGATGGTGGTGTATTTTACTTCACAGTTCCCTGTGAACAAATGAAGCCAAAGTGTATTGAGTGCTGATAGCAAAGTGGTCTCAGTATAAACACAAGCATGAGCATATTATCTTTTAGATATTTAAGCTAAATATATATAATATTGAGTATTTAGTGGTGACTAAAATGGCTCCAATTTAGGATCTTTCCTTTTTCAAGCTTATTTTTATGTTATGCAAATTCTGTTATGTATATTTTGCTCTTCATTTTACCATTTGGTAATGTAGTTTAGACCATTAAACTAATGGTTGTCTTCTCTTTCTATTTTACATTACATTTGAGTTTAGCCAGGCAAAACTGTTCAAAATGATTTGTATTTGGGAGTGAGGAAGAGGAGAGGCAGACTTGATTGATTCAGCAGCTGAGACCTACTTTTCAAAGGCAGAGTTGTATTTGAAAGGTAGAATTTGTTGATTTGTTCTATATCAAGATTTTTGAGGGGTTTTCTTTTAAATATTTACGTAGTCTGATTTTGTCTGTTTCACATATGCAGTTTTTCAGGCAAGTTCCCAGATGTGCACCCGAAATGTAAATGTGGTACCCAATCAACTGGAAAGCTTTCAAACCAGAAATATCAAATGATGCTTTGACTTCTGCCTACTCTTTCAGAAGTGATGATAAATAAATGCCTTTGAGCTGCAGTGGTATTTAGCTACTACCTTAGGTCCCACTTTTCTGTGCCATAAGATATCATCTGTTTTTGTTCTAATGTGTGAGGTTAGTTTCTCTCATAACCAGAATATTGAGGCCTATACTTTATAAAATTGCTTCTAAGTGCAGGAGAGGGGAGTAGAAATTATTTTCTTTTAGTTATTTCAAATGGGAGTTCCTTTGTGTTGATTTCAGGGTATGTTGCAGCATTGTCTCCTTGTTTTTACTTGTTTTAAAAGGTAGAAACTAAGTAGGATAATCGTTGTATTTAGAAGATTTAAAGGTCATTGGCATTAGCCGTTGGTCTCCAAGGTGCCTGTGGTGGTTTAGAACTGTATATACCCCAGAAAAACATACACTTAAAGTTAATCCATTCCTGGATTATTGTAAATAGGAGAGTCATCTGTGGAAAGATGTTTTGTCCCCAGGCCTAATGGAGCAGCAGCCCCACCCTTTCCAAGCATGTGCCCAGTGAATATCCTCTCCACACACATATGGGGGCCTGCTCTCTTGGCTGAGAAGTGTGGACCTATTGTAAATAGGACCTTTTGATGAGGTTACTTAAGATATATCCCACCTCAATCAAGGATGGGTCTTAATCCTATTACTGGAGTCCTTGATAAGTGGAATGAAATTCAGACAGAGAGAGAGAGAGAGAGAGAGAAAGCCAAGAAAGCAGTAAGCTGAAAGGGAACCTAACAGAGAAGGAAGGGACCAGGAGATACTGCTCTGTGCCTTGCTATGTGACAGAGGAACCAAGGATCACCAGCAGCCAGCCCCAGAATGCCAGTCTTTGGGGAGAAAGCATCACTTTGATGATGCCTTGGTTTGGACATTTTCCCAGCCTCATAACCATGAGTGAATAAATTCCCATTGTTTAAGCTGAACCATTTCATGGTATTTGCTTGAGCAGCCTAGGAAACTAAAACAGATTTTGGTACCAGAGGAGTGGGGTGCTGCTATTGGGAATGCCAAAAATGTAGAAACAGCTTTAGAATTGGGTAATGCAGTGAGGCTGAAAGAATTGTGAGCTGCTTTATAGAAAAGGCCTAGATTGCTCTGAAGAGACTGTTGGTAGAAACATTGATGCTGAAGATGTTTCCAGTGATGCCTTCAACAGAAATTGGATACTGGAGAAAGGCAATCCTTGTTTTAAAGTGGCAGAGAACTTGGCAACATTGAGTTCTTACGTTGAATGGGAGCTAGAACTTGGGAGTGATGAGCTTGGATATTTAGCTGAGGAAATTTCCAAGCTAAGTGTGGAAAGTGCTGCCTAATTTTTCCTTGCAGCTTATACTGAAATGAGAGAGGAAACAGATAAGCTGAGAACTGAACTCCTGGGCACAGAGAAACCTGAAATTGATGGTTTGGAAAATTCTAAGCTTCCGGAAAGTGAATCCCCAGAAAATAGTGCTCCATGTGAAGGTTTAACTGAACATGGAAGCAGTCAGTAATTTCTGCGGAAGTCAGAATGGTTTGAACCCACATGCACTACATGCAAAACCAACAAGCTTTTTTGCGTAATTTATATGAATGGAATCACTGCTAGCCTGGACTAAAAGGGACAGAAATGGGACAGATTGAAGGAAAAATCACTTCAAGCAGAACCATGGAAGTTGAGGTCTGGACTGAAGACATCTTCTCAGCCAAGAGAGCAGGCCCCCACATGTGTGTGGAGAGGATATTCACTGGGCACATGCTTGGAAAGGGTGGGGCTGCTGTTCCATTAGGCCTGGGGACAAAACATCTTTCCATAGATGACTCTCAGACCTTGAAATCTAATGGAGTATGCCCTGCAGGATTTTGGTATTGTTTGGGAACCATGACGCCTGTTTTCCTCCAATTTCTCCCTATGGGAATGTAAATGTTTAGCCAGTGCCTATCCCTGTATTGTTCATCAGAAGCAGATAACTTGTTCTTTAGCTTTCACAGATCCACAGACAGAGAGGAATTGTGCTTCAGGACAGACCATACCTATAACCGATTTTGATGAGACTTTGTACTAAGCATTGTTCTGAAAGACTTAAGACTTTTGGGATATCATGATGGAATGAATGTATCTTGCCTAGAGAAAGAACATGTCCTTTGGGGTCTAGAGGATGGATTGTGATGGTTTGGACTGTATGTATCCAGAAAAACATGTTCTTAAAGTTAATCCATCATGCGGGTGTGAAACCATTGTAAGTAGGACCTTTTGATGAGGTTTATTTCAGTTAAGGTGTGTCCCAACCTCTATCAGATTGGGTCTTAATCATATTACTTGGAGTTCTTTATAAGAGAATGAAATTCAGACAGAGAGAGAAAGCCACAGGAACACTTGAAATGGAATCTGGAAAGAAAAAAAGAGACCGAGGAGATGGCACCATATGCCTTGCCATGTGGCAGAGGAACCAAGGATCAACAGCAGCCAGCCCCATAATGCTGCTTTGGGGGGAGAAGCTTTTGCCTTGGTGGTACCTTGATTTCCTAGTCTCAAACCAGAATGAATAAATTTTCATTGTTTAAGCTGAACCACTTCTTGGTATTTGCTTGAGCAGCCTAGGAAACTAAAACAGTGTCCAAGGCAAAACCACTATCAGTTCTTCTGTCCTGGAAAAATTTGGCATTTCAGTATGCTTTTCTTTCGGCTATTCTTCAGCTTAGCAAACTATACTACTGGGAGTATCATTTGTTTTGGAGAGTAAACTGTATTGTTTCACTATAAACGCTCAACATTCTTTCCTCTCCACCACAGTGAATTAATTACCCTCACAAAATGTTGGGAATCTGTATTTGTAAACCAGGGAAAGTATATAAACAGACATTTTTGGCATAGCTGTATACTCTGCAAATAGTCTGTAGCTTCAATCTTTTTATCCCTGCAGTTATGAATCAATCTCCCCCCCTCCACTTTATTTTCTCTTTTGCACTTGTCCAAACATGGTAGACACTGCCAATGTTGAGGTATTTGGAATCCTATTTGCTATTAAAATAAAAGCAAACTTTTATTTCATTTGGATCAAGCAGAAATGTTCAACCTGCACAAGATTTATGTTTGGCAGGCTGTGGAAACAGTGGATTTCTCTCTGTTCTGCCACTTTCTCAGCTTATGAAATATTTTCTTTGTTATATATACTAACTTCTTTCCTCTCAGCATTCATCATTCTCTGTGAATCACATATCATTCTTCTTCACATATTATCTCTTAAGTAGATACTCATCAATATTTCTCTCAAAAAGTTAAAGATCTTAGCCCATTCTAGCCATCGAGGATAGGATTAAGTTTCTGTCTTCTTTCTCAGAAGTGTTCCCAAGAGCAATATATTCTTCATTTCCTGTTTAGCCAACATGAAAGTCTGTTATTCCTTCATGTACTTTCCTGTCCATAAATCTTATCTTTACTCAGGTGACAGAGTGAAGCTGTGTTTGGGGTTTTCATTCTATTGTATTTTGGATTTATAGAGGTTGTATAAAATCAGAAGTCTAGAGTTTTTGTTTTGTTTTGCATTCAGTATATCCTCAGAGATATATGGCTGTAGAGTTGATCTTTATTGAACTCTGCCTTCTCAGAAAATAAAGAAAATAGGTAAAATCAAAAGGTATAATTGGAAAAAGCTCCTGTGGATCAAGTCTGTCACAAGTAGAATGATTCAGCAGTTGTAGGGGAGCATTATTAATTGTGACTCCTTAGTGAATTTGAAGAAAAACAAAGCTCTTTTTTGTCTTTTGACAAGCTTTATTTAGTAGGCATACAAGCAATTGGGGAAATCTTTACTGAAAAAAAAAAAAAACTCACAAAACACTAGATTGACTACATAAAAAAATGCAAAACTTTCAGGGTCAGCTATATAATTTGGGAGCTGAGTGCAAAATGAAAATGCAGGCTCCTTTTTCAAAAAGCAGAAAAAAATCATTAAAGGTAGTAAAATATAAGGCTTTTTACTTTCTTTTGTGAACTCCCTCTCAGTTTGTCAAGGTGGTTTTTATTTGTTATTCAATGTTATTCTTTGTGAAGAAATTTAAATTATAAATTGTTACCATGAATTTTACCACTCATTTATACTGTGCAATTCCAGTTTTAAATGCAAATATAAGAACATTTAACTCATATATGGAATCACCAAATTAAACAGTTCTTATTTTGTAGCTTATAGATACATATGTGATCATTTTTACCAGAACAATAGAAACATTGCACAAAACGGACTCAACAGTTTTTATTTCGTTTTTTGATACGTGCACTCTCTACTTTCACCTTATTGATGAGTAAGGGCCAAAAGGAAAAGGATGTATGGGTAATCCTATCTTTCCATTTCCTTCTTTGTTATCATTTTCACTCTTAAGTGTTTGGCTATCTAGGGAAGTAACATGAGTAAGAAAGGATAGGATAGGGTTCTTTAGACATTTGTGTTTCTTAGAATGCCTTTGCCTTCTTACTGCATTTGAAGCAAGTACTGATGGGCTCTAGACTGTTAGCATCCCTACTTACTCAGTTGTAGACATAACTCATTTACCTTGTACTTATTTTGAGTCTTGCTGAGCTTGCTGTATCAAATACCTACCATCTATCCATCCCTCTACCCATTCATCTATTTGTTTTTTAAAATATACATTTCAGGGAGGTTATAGTTATCAGTGCACTCACCCATAAAAACTTCAGCATTCACCCACAGTGTTTACAAATTGAGTGCTTTTGGAGTATGAATATTTGAAATTATATATGGGTATTTGGAGATAATTGCTAAAAAATTAAATTCTATGAAATTATTTTATTTTCCATTCTTAGATTGGAAGGATAGGTGAGAAAGGGAAAAAACAGCTTAGATCTATCTAATTCTTTATAGTTTACAGAGGATTTTATGTGTATTATTTAATTTGATCCAACATTATTTCTAATAATACTATTAATAATAATAATAATTAACAGTTATTGCATGCTTACTTTGTGCCAGGTTCTGTGCTAAGTTTACCTCTAAGGCAGGTACTATGATTATCCACATTTACAGATGAAGAAACTGAGATAAGAGAAATTTATTTCCTTCATAAAGTTACAGAGCAGGGAAGTGGCAAAGCACGGATTTGAACCCAAGATGTCTGACTATGGACTTAGTGCTCCTAACAATTACAGTGTTCTGCCTTTATACTTTTAAAAATTCAGCTGAGAAACCGAGACTCAAGGGGTTAACCAACCTGGCTTGTTTCCAGAGTAAAGACAGAAAACCAAACTGAGGTCTTTTGAATGTTTATCTTGATGCTCTTTCTCTTTACACCAAAGTGACATCTAACATTTGTAGAGTTCTTTGTGAATAAGAAATGTTCTCTAATGTTAAGTTGCTTTAAGTATGATGTTGAGAGCGAAGCTATGTGGGTGATGAAAATTGAGTGTGGTGGAGTTTTTGTTTTGTATACACATGTATGCTTGTTTGTGTGTGCCCCTCCCTGTTCCGACTCTCTTGGTACCCTCTCCCGCTCTAGTTCTTGTTCTCTGCCTCCCTCTTTTTGTCTGTCTTCTACTCTTTAGAAAGAAAGTGATGTCATAGATTGCTCACTCTCTTCTTTCTTTCCCAAATTTAAAAATTAGATTAAAAATTCTATGAAAGCAAAATTTTCGTAACATATGGATGGTCCCTGGTTTATGGTCTAAATTCCACAGATCAGTTTGCTAATTCTCTTATTTATCCTTAAGCATTAGAACAGGCTATTATAACAGGGAACAATCAGTCAGTCACTGAGTATTTGTTTATTGAATGCATGACAAGTGCCTAGCAGTGTTTTATGGCAGATCTGTATATATATTTAAACTTTTATGTATAGATATATAATCAGATTTCTTTGAAAGTTGGGAATTATAAACATCATTAGTGAATATTAGTGGATATGGAGATGACCTAGTTATAGGAGTTTTCCCTTCAGCTATTCTATAAAGAGAGATACGCTGAATCCTGTTCATTCCACCAATACTGTAATATATATTTTTCAAATGGACTGATTTCTTCACTTTAAAAAATATTTTTAAGCCCTTGGCATACCTTTTTAATTCATAGTTGTTGCTTACTGCTATTTTAAAACTGAGGTCTTTGGTGTTTGTTGGGTTCCTGAGGACAAAAATATTTTCTTGGGTGTTATGTCTATTGGTGGCTTTTTGTAATAATATTTAAGCATATCTTGGATGTTGTATCTTTATGGGTGGCTATTAGTAATAATATTTAAGCCTGTCTTAAGAAGAATTGCTGAAAATGCTCATGTTCTCTTTTTCTCTTGTAAATCGGCTTCTAATAATCAGTATGCTGCCTGACTTTAAAGGCAAAATGTATTATTTGAGAATCTGTAATCTGATATTTTTTCTTTCTGGATTATTAATTATTAATATTCTATGAAAAAATAAAAACAAAAACAATATTCTTTGAATAATAATAATAGTCACTGCTTTTTTCTGCTTTACTATGTGCCAGGTTCTGTGATTTATATCCATTATATATTTAATTCATACAACAGCCTGTAAGGTTGAGAAAACTGAGGCACGAAGAAGTTAAATGGCCATTTGGCTAGTAAGTAGAAGAGCCAGGATATGTGTCTTTCAGCCCCAAAGTCCCTGTGTTTGACAGCTACCTTAGTGTTTCTCACTGTATGATCCTTAGGCCACCTGCATCATAATCTCCTGCGGGTGATCCTGATCCTCATACCAGACCTGCTGAATCAGAATCTCTGTGGATGAAATATGGTTTTAATCATCCATTTGATTCTTATGTCCACTGAAGTCTGAGAAGCACTGTGCTGTGCTGTTCTTCTATAAACATTACCATGTTTTAATCTCTATTAGCCTAGAAGGATAAGTAGAATCAATCATTCTTATTCCTGGAGTATTTGAAATTTTGGCTTGATTTTTATGCTTTTGTCTTTCCTTCAAGATTGTCATGGATTTTAAGCACCCAGATGGTGTCACAGTGCCAGTTATGTTGCCTCGTCGGAGTTTGCTAGTGATGACGGGAGAATCTAGGTACCTTTGGACCCATGGGTATGTACTGAGATGACCCTGATGACGGGATACCTTTTGCTTGATTAGAGTTCTCATTCTTCTCTGCTTTACCCACTTAAACTTGCCCCATGCCTACATACTGAAGGTTTTGGGTTAAGCCTCCTAGGAGCATCTCTAATTTTCTTTTACTGTTAACTTTTTACTTTGAAAAAAATTCATTTGGAAAAGTTGCAAACATAGTACAGTGAACTCCCTTTGAATTTCAGTTAGATTCACTGATTTTAAACATTTTCTGCTTGTGTTTTATTTTTCTTTCACATATATTATCATTATTATTATTTTTGCTGAATCACTTGAGAATAAGTTACAGACATCATGGCCTCTTTACCTTTACATGCTCCATTGTGTATTCCTCAGAACAAAGCCATTCTGTATATTGGGTTGGCAAACTCTGGCCAGTGGGCCAGAATTAACCATTTGCTTGTTTTTGTACAGCTTTTGAATTAGAATAGTTTTTACATTTTTAAAGGGTTGTAAAAAAAATACACACATACACACAAAACGATAAAGAAAATGCAACAGAGACTGTATGTGACCCTCAAGGCTTGAAATATTTATGTTCACCCTTTACAGAAAAAGTTTCAACTCCTGTTCTATAAAACCACAGTAAAATCATCAAATTTGGGAAATTCAATTTTGATGAAATATTCTTATCTAATATATAATCCGTATTAATATTTTCTAGTTGTACTTTATAGTTCTTTAGAGTAAGCTTTCCCTGATCTAGGTCAAAACCATGATCCTGCATTGGATTTAGTTGTAATTTCTCTTTAGTCTTTTTAAATTTGAAACAATTCCTCAGTTTTTCCTTGTTTTTCATGACATTGACACTTTTTTTTTTTAATCATCATTTTATTGAGATATATTCACATACCACGCAGTCATACAAAACAAATTGTACTTTCGATTGTTTACAGTACCATTACATAGTTGTACATTCATCACCTAAATCAATCCCTGACACCTTCATTAGCACACACACAAAATAACAAGAATAATAATTAGAGTGAAAAAGAGCAATTGAAGTAAAAAAGAACACTGGGTACCTTTGTCTGTTTGTTTCCTTCCCCTACTTTTCTACACATCCATCCATAAACTAGACAAAGTGGAGTTTGGTCCTTATGGCATTCCCAATCCCATTGTCACCCCTCATAAGCTACATTTTTATACAACTGTCTTCGAGATTCATGGGTTCTGGGTTGTAGTTTAATAGTTTCAGGTATCCACCACCAGCTACCCCAATTCTTTAGAACCTAAAAAAGGTTGTCTAAAGTGTGCGTAAGAGTGCCCACCAGAGTGATCTCTCAGCTCATTTTGGAATCTCTCTGCCACTGAAGCTTATTTCATTTCCTTTCACATCCCCCTTTTGGTCAAGAAGATGTTCTCCATCCCACGATGCCGGGTCTACATTCCTCCCCGGGAGTCATATTCCACGTTGCCAGGGAGATTCACTTCCCTGGGTGACATTGACACTTTTGAGGAGGCCAGTTGTTTGTAGAATGTTCCTCAATTTAGTTGGTTTGATTGAATCTTAATACTGAAGAACTGGGTTATGCATTTTTGGCAGGAATACATGTATCTTTAGTCTTTTGAGGAGGGAGCATCAAACTGCTGAAATTTACATATGTTGTCACTTAAAATACTTCCAAGTTCTGTATTTATTAATTCTGCCCTGCTTAGAGATTTAAGCTGACACATGTTTTTAAAAATTCAAAGAAATGAACATATAAATGAATTTGTAACTTGTCCTAAGACCATAAAAAAGATGGCCTGCTTCTATGCAGTAGGGCTTTTCTTAAAAAAAATAAATTAAAGAAGTTGTGGGTTTACAGAATAGTCATGCATAAAATAGAGGATTCCCATACATCACCCTATTATTAACACCTTGCATTGGTGTGGTACATTTGTTACAACTGATAAAAGCACATATTTCTAATTGTGCTATTAACTATAGTCTGCAGTTTAACCTAGGGTTAACTGTTTGTGTTGTGCAGTTCCATGGATTTAAACAAATTTTTTTTTATTCTAGTAACATATATTCAACCAAAAATTTCCCCTTTTAACCACTGTCAAACATATAATTGAGTGCTGTTAATTATGTTCAAAATATTGTGCTACCATCACCACCATCCATTACCAAAAATTTCCATTGTCCCAAATAGAAACTTTGTACATTTTAAGCCTTCACTCCTTATTCCTTTCCCCTGCCCCCATCCCCTGGTAACCTATATTCTAGATTCTGACTCTATAAATTTGCTTATTCTAATTATTTCACATCAGTGGCACATACAATTTTTGTCCTTTTGTATCTGCCTTATTTCACTCAACATGATGTTGTCAAGGGTCATTGGTGTTGTCACATATATCAGGTCTTTGTTCCTTTTTACTGCTGAATAATATTCCATTGTGTGTCTGTACCACCTTTCATTTATTCTTTCATTGGCTTATGGATGCTTGGGTTGCTTCCATCTTTAGGCAATTATGAGTAATGCTGCTATGAACTTATAGGGCTTAAATTTACCTGATTTTTTAAAATGGCCATTTTAGATATTTGCACTTACAATAAGAGAAAATGGCAACGTGACCCAATGGTTTCAAGTATTCTTGGAATTTTTAGAATATTTACATTTTCTCTTTTGGATTCATGTGTTTTATAATCAGTAACATTTAAACTTTTTAAGAATAATGGCATTACAACAAATATTAAACAGTTTATTTTCACATGCTCATGTTATAAAAATATTTGAATCTCTTCTGGGTAAAGGTACAGATTAGTTGTCTTAAAACAGCATTTGATCATTATTTTCTTGTTCAGTACATATTGTGCAAATAAATTAATTGTAGTTAACTCTGAAAGATTGAATTATAGGTAAAATTTATCTTTATACCTTTCTATGGAATCAAAATTCTCTATAATAATTTTGAGGAGGGAGGAATCCTTTATTAGTTTTAAAGATTTCCATTGAAACCCATTGCCTGCACCATGGTAGTGTGTGTCTGTGTGTGTGTGCGTGTGTGTGTGTGTGTTAGAAAGAGAGGGGAGAGGTGGGGAAAAGGGCAAGCAAGGGAGGCACAGATAGAAACAGGAAGAGAGAGAGACTAACCAAACAAATGATATACTGGCCATCAGGGCATTTTTTAGATGGATGGAAGAATAGATTGAAAGAGTGTATCTCATACAATTAACAATATTTAAACTATAGGACATAAACCTTGATAAAAACTTTTTGATGGTGATATGCTGATAAAAAAGCACTAGAAAGCACTGTAGAGGGACATGGATTGTAAAAGGTTGATTAATACTGCCTCTATTATTAGAAATACCTCAATCTGACTTTAATTTGATCTAGTCCAAATTTACTATTCTAAACTCATCTTGACTATGTCCTATATCAAAGATGTCAAATTGGTAGCTCATGGGCCAAATTTAGAAGTCAGGTATCTTCTTTTTGGCAGATGCACTGATGGTCCACATGGTAGTAATGGTTCTGTTTTTTTAAATTGCTTACATATAAAAACTCAGAAGCTTTCACTTACACATCTGAATTTCCAGATTTGTCTTTTGAACAGTGGGAAGATCTGACATTGGGCCAGAGTACCACTTGGCAGTAGTAGCCGAGACTGAATAGCAATGGCCTTCTGTAGGTGAGGCCTGTGTTCTCCAGTTCCCTACAGTTTCTACCACTATTACTCCCTGATCAAAGGCTGGGTATCATTTGTCTTTTATCATTATGCTTGTACTATTGTTTATCTCATAACATGTTAAATGAAAATGAAATTTTTTTTAACTCATGTCAGTATTAAAAGTAGGAAATGCAAAGCCACAAAAAATGAAATAAAAATGCTATTCAAAATGGCATCAAACCCAATAAACTACTTCCTTTCCAATTCTCATTAAACAAACAGAAAAATAATAGTGATATAGTTTAAAAAGCTGTCAGCCTGGGAATTCTCATCTAACCACAGAGGAAGTAAAACAATGTAGCAATGACAAAATGAAAAATAAGAATTGAAATACATATCATTTTTTTATTTTTTGGATCAAACCCCTTTTAATTCACCTTTCTTTTTTAGATCCTCTGCAAACAAAACTTATCTGGCTGTTAATAAAGAGTTATCAACAACTTAAATATAAAATTACATTTGTTTAGATCTTTTAGGCCTAGTGCTTTCCTGTGAATATGAAACCCTCTTCTATAGGGAAATAACTTTGCTAGAGTAACTCAAGCAAAATACTTGGCCTTAGAAAATCTGAGCCTGAGGAATACATTTAAAAGAAGATATCCAACACATCTACACTGAAAACTATGAAACATTGAGAGAAATTACAGAAGAACTAAATAAATGAGAGAGGTATGCCATAATCACAATAGGAATACTTGATATTTTTAAGATATCAATTGTCTTCAAATTGTCTTCAAAATCCTAAAAGACTTTTTGGTAGTAACTGACAAATTGATTCTAATATGTATCAGGAAATGTGAAGGACCTAGAATAGTCAAAACAATCTTGAAACAGCATAATGTTGGGGAATTTATTCTACCTGGTTTTTAAGAATTTCTAAAAAGGTTTAAAGATTTTCTATATGTAGTGTTGGCATCCAGATAGACAAATAGCTCAATGCATCAGAATAGAGTGCAGAAATATATTCACATTTATGAGATCAATTGATTTTTTACAAAGACACCAATGCAATTATTAAATGCAACAAGGAACATCTTCAACAAATGGTGCTGGAATATCCATGTGGGGGAAAGAAAAGGAACCTTGATCCCTACCTTAAACCACTCATAAAAATTAGTTTGAGGTAGATCATAGATCTAAATGTAAAAGCAAAAACAATAAAGCATCTAAAGAAAATGGAGGAGGATATTTTTGCAACTTTGTGGCAGGTCAAAGATTGTTTTTAGAAAGATAACAAAAAGCACCATAAAAGAAAAAGATAAATTAGACTTCATTAAAATTAAAAGCTTCTGCTCATCAAAACATACCATTATGAAAAATGAAAAGGCAAGATACAGTGGGAGAAAATATCCCTAATACTTATATGTAACAAGGGATTGTACTTCATTAAAATAAAAATCTTCTCATCAAAACATACTATTATGAAAAATGAAAAGAAAGTCACAATGGGAGAAAATAACCACAATACATATATCTAACAAAGTGCTGGGCAAAAGCTTTGAACAAATCTTTCACCAAAAAAAGGATCTATGAATGATTAATAAGCACATGAAAAGAGGCACATCATTAATCATCAGAGAAATGTCAAATAAACCACAATTTGATACTAATTGCCACCCACTAAAATGGCTGAAATTAAAAACTCAGAAAAAACTCAGAACCAAGTGTTGGCAAGAATGTTGAGCAGCCTGGAATTCTCATATATTGCTGGTAGTGTAAAATTGTTCACCTTGGAAAACTGATTATTTCTTATTTTATGCCCCACCAGTTCTTTCACTTCAAAGTATTTACCCAAGAGTAACAAAAATATATATCTAAAAAAGACATGTACAGAATGTTTATAGAAGCTTTATTTATAGTAGTCTCAAACTGGGAAGACCAAATGTCCATCAAGAGGAGATTTGGGATAAATAAATTATGGTTTGTTCATACAGTGGAATATTACTTATCAATAAAAAGGGAACAAACTACTGCAACACACAACATGGATGAATCTCAAAATTATTATGTTGAGTGGACAAAGCCAGACACAAAATAGTACTTACTGAAAATGAAGTTCAAAAATAGGTAAACTATACTGGTAGAAATCAGAATATTTGTTGCTTTGAGGTGGGGAGGATTGATTGGAAGAGTCCACAACGGAATTTCCTTGGGTAATGGAAATATTCTGCCTCTTTCTTGGAGTAGTGATTACATACATAAGAATATAAGTTTGTCAAAACTCTGACCTGTACACTTAAGATCTGTACATGTCATGCTTTGTAAATTTAACTTTAAAAAGTTGAATCTTTACTGAAAGATTCCTTTTCCCATTCAAAAATTTTATCTTATCCCAAGGACCCCCATTAAACCTTTTTATGAGCTTCAATGGCATGTACCTCTTCCTTTTCCTTTTTTTACAATCTTTAATTTTTTAAATTGTATCTGTATTGTTTCCTGCTGTTGCTATCCTTGTTCCTCAGCTAGATGTCAGTTACTGAGAAATGTGTATTGGAAACTCCAGTGATGTTGTGTATTTGTTTATTTCTCCATTATAGTTTTCACTTTTTGCTTTATATATTTTAAGGCTGTATTATTAGCTAGGTGCGTAAAAATATAGGAATTTTGTATCTTTCTGTTTGATTGACCCTTTTATCATTAGAAAATGTTGTAATACTTTTGCAGTAAACTCTTTTTCTGGTTAGTATAGCCATACCACTTTCTTTTGGTTTTGCTTGGTATGTAGTATTTTTTTTTTCATATGACATGTCTTTTTTTTATCTTTTTATTTTCAACCATTCTCTGTCTCTATATTTAAGATATGTCTCGTCTTTTGTAATCAGCACGTAGTTGGATTTTTATTTTTTTAAATCCTGTATGACAATATTTGTTCTTTAATTGGAGGATTTAGTCCTTTTTTGTTTAATGTAATTACTGATATCAGGTTTAAATAGTTTCCTTTTTGTACCATTTGTTCTTTGTTTTTATCCTTCTTCTTGGAATTTGTATTAAATTAAATATTTGTTGTTATCTCATTCTTCTTGCATAATTTGTTAGTTATTCATTCTTTTAATATTACTACCCTGGAAATCAATTTCCTTTAAGGTAGAGACTTTTATTTCTTTGCTTTCATCACAGTGCCTAACAGTTCAGGGAATCCATTAGATATTTGCTCTGTTCCCTTAACATTTTTGTGAATACAGTGTAAATTATTTTGATTATTGATTATTGTTTTTAGAATCACACCCAGAAAATTTGATACTGTTCAAGCATCTAAGAGTCGTAAAAGTGGAACTATTACCAGCGATGTTGGAGACTTAACTTTAAGCAAGAGGGGAATACGAACATCATTTACATTTAGGAAAGTGAGGCAAACACCTTGTAATTGTAGTAAGTATGTAACTTTATTTCTACTGTGAAATGGAGTAAATATAGTATGAAAATCCTTCAACGTCCCTTTGGAACTAAGGAAAGTTTTGTTTCAACTTCTCTAATGGCATTTCCCATGTTTTGCCTTGTATTATACTTACATATACTTTCCTTAACCACCCATTTAGAGTTTTTACTTCTTAAAGGCAGGGGCTGCATCTTATTCATCTTTATTTTCCTGAAGCTTAGAACTTAAGGATAGTTGGAAACCAAATACATTTATTTATTGAAGTCATCATTAAGAATGCTACAACTATAGGACCATAAAATATCACTTCTACAAAAATAGATTTTGTTAGAAAAAGCTTATCAAAATTCTAAATTACTTCTCATTAGCATAACAGGGAAATTGGAGATGATAAATTGCTCTACAGTAGATAACTCTAGGGGGATAAACAGTGGTTTACGTTCTAGTTGATTTGGAAACCTAGAAGGGAAATAAAAGAAGTGCTCAAAAACTTGTCAAGAGGATGCTATTTTGAATTGTCTGAACAAGTACATTATGACCTGGATTTCTTGGATTCAATTAACAAAAACCCTTTACATTTGATAAATGATATTTTATAATAATAGTGATAATATCTTTTTTATATCTTGGGATTAGGTTATGGGCAATATCTAACAATGGGCCTTTGGATGTATTCATAATCTTAAATCAGATTTTAAATCAAAAACCTTTATTACCTACAAGATATTATCCTGTTAGAAATTTGAAATGTTTATATTTGGTATTTGGATGTTAGTAAAGTTTAAAACAGAGTTTTGTTTCTTTTGCTAAAAGTGTCATTGAGGCCTTAAAACATCAATTTTTTAATCATTTAAAAATGATATTTGGTGAGTGTCTTAACACTATACGTAGCTTTACAAGATACAGAAAAGTGAAGGATGGATCCTATTCTCAAGGAATTTAAAGTCTAGTTTTAGAGACAAGCTTGTTTCTTTGCAAATTTTTTTTTGTTAGGGGCATTTATTAAATGTAAGAGATCCTATAAGAAGCTCTGGTTAGGTATTCAGTTTACTGATTTTTTTTTAAGTTCAAGGCCATTCTTTGGATACTTTTGGTCAAAACTTTCTGTTGATAATCTTCAAGAGAATAGAATTTACTAAGACCAATTTAGAGTAACATATAATGTATGTTATAATCATATTTCTTATTTAATCAACATAGTGTAACCCATCTGTTTCAACAGGTATATTTTTAGAGTCCTCAAGCTTCTGGGGCTACCATTTTTGTAAATACCCAATTAAAATGTGTAGACCTTCTCTTCCCTGATTAATATGGACTAGACACTCCCATCCCCATTCTAGTCCTTTCTGTGTTGTGGCATCCTCTAGTTATAGTTAGTGAAAAAAGATTTGTTTTATGTCCATTTCTGAAGCCATCAACACTACAGCCTGTTTTTCTGCTGTCACATGATTTCCAATTATTGTTTTAGTGTTGCCTGTCTTTCTCTGGGCACACTACTCCTTCCTTTATTCTCTAGAACATTACTCAACAAAAGATGTTGTGTGTGATAGACTTTGGCTGGAGACAGAGAGAGATTATAACATAGCAGAGAACAGGCAAAAATTTTGTTAGTGTTAGACATTATTACAGAGTACAGGGAACAACTTCAAAATTCATGTATGACGTTGTGTCCAAAATTTCAGTTCTCAACTTGGTGGTGTTTTCCTTGGCGTTTGCTCATTCCTATTGAAGGAGACAACACAGTGTAGTCATTTGAGAATGTGAGCTTCAGAATTTACATTGCTTGGGTTGAAATCCTAGCTTTAAGTCTTACTAACTCTGTCACTTTGGAAAGTTATTTAACTTCTGTGTGCTGCATTTCCTCATCCGTAAAATGGATGTAATAGTACCTATCTTTTAGTGTTGCTATGATAATTGAGACAATACATATAAACTGCTTCAAATAGTATATGGTAAATGTTTGTGATTATTACCAAATGACATTTTGCTTCCAGGTCTTGTTCCTCTTCTGGCGTTCCGAGGGCCCCCAGAATGCCTGTCTTCATGTTCCAAGGGAAAAACCCCTAACACTTGTTACTTTGGTTATGCCAAGCCCATCATGATGCTTTCCTGAATAAGAGGACTTTTAAAACCAAGTTGAAATAGGTATCTTCATTATAAGGCAGATGCAGAAATGCAGTCACATTTTGTGGTAAATGGATTTTTTCCCCCTTCTTTTTATATTATTCCCCTCACACATATTATTGGGCTTGTTAGGTAAGAGCTGTTTGTTTTACTGATAAATCAGAGCTTACCTATCTTCAATCAACAGATTTAAATTGATTTGATTTTTCTTTCAGGGAAACTTGATTCCTTATGGATCATTTGCATAAAAATGAAAAGTTGATATTGCTTTATTTTTTTTCATTTAGATTACCCTTTGGTCTGTGACAGCCAGAGGAAAGAAACTCCACCCTCATTTCCAGAGAGTGATAAAGAAGCCTCACAGCTGGAACAAGAGTATGTCCATCGTGTTTATGAAGAAATTGCTGGGCATTTCAGCAGCACAAGACACACTCCTTGGCCACATATTGTGGAGTTTTTGAAAGCTTTGCCAAGTGGCTCAATAGTAGCTGATGTTGGATGTGGAAATGGAAAATATCTTGGCATCAATAAGGAGTTATATATGGTAAGTAACTTTTGCTTTTGATTTCCTTTTTGCTTTATTTGCAATGGTTGTCATCTGTCTTCCTCATGATATAAAGATGTTTTTAGGTAACTTAAAATAAAAAATAAACCTTCTAATTCAAATGTTTTTTCATAATTGAAAATTATTGTGAAGTTTGTTGTGACTTCATTTTCATCATAAATTAGACCAGAGTGCTATTAAAATTTTCCTTGATAAATTGCTTTTACCAAATAATTTAATTGGCATACTTTATAAATATTTAGTCAAAGAAAAGTTATATCCCATATTTTTAAGGTTTGTAATACTCAGAATTGTTTGATTTTGGGTAAAGTACTATAGCAGAACATGAAGCATACACATTTGAAGGCATGAAACCCCTTTATTTTCCTTTTACTCAGTGGCCAACATTCTGTTTATGACATTGCAGAAGAGTTACAAAAACAGATTGAAAACTAATGAACATTCTCACTCAATTTTTTATTCCCTTAGAAATTTATGGACATGCCGTCTTTTGTGTTTTTCCCCCTTTATGATTTGATTTCTAAGAGGTTCATTTTATAAGTAAAACTATCTGATATTTATAAAAAATCTTTACAGATTAGAGAGGATTTTTATAGAAGCCATTTTCTTTGCTTTGCTTCTAAGTATGAGAAGGATAAAACAGACATTTTCATTCATCCTTTATAAATGAAGAAACTGAGGTTCATACAGGTTATATAATTTCCCTAATGTCATATAATTAGGGGACATGATTGGAACTTAAACCCATATCTTCTGATTCCAAATTCAGTGTTCTTTTACTCACTATAGAAAAAAAAAGTTTATAATTTATTGGTATCTTACTGTTGAGGAAACTAAGGCTCAAATAGAATAAATAACTTGACAAAGGTTACAGTACAAAACCCAAGATTTGAATCCATTTCTGCCAAACACCAAAGCTTCTGTTTTCAGTTGCTATAATTTTTTTCCGTGAGCCACTTTTTTCCCTATTGTGCTAGGAAGTAGGAAATTCTCCCCATTCTAACACACTGTTGTAAATATTTATATCAACATTGCTGTGTGAAGACTGGAGCCCCACTTTCTCAAGACTGGGGGAGGAAGGACTAGAGTTAAGCGAGTGGGTAAGGAGAATGAGAGCAGTCTACAATCACAGGTTATTGTAGTACATCAGATTGTTTATAATCTTTATTTTTACCTCATCCTAGATATTGCACACCGATATGAAGAATGTTACTACTGCAATTAAGGAAAGGTAGACTGTGTGCATTAAGAGGCAGATAAAAGAATAGCTTTTCATTAACATAAGACATTGGTATTCATATAGTGTCATCATGTTTACAATTCTTTCTTTTCACATAGCTTCTTAAATTTTAGTTTATAAAGAATAAGGTCTAGTGAGTTCAAGTTATTCTTGAAGAGGAAGGAGGTTTTTGATTTGCCACTAAAATCAAAACTATAATCACAGTAAACAAAATATCTTCTTTTATTTTTATCTTTAGGTATTGTCCAACACTGTTTCTCAGTAGACTCTGCTTTTGTACTTTCTTGATATTAACCCGTGGTTTTATCTAGTAAGGTATCATTTGTGACAGTAAAACTAGGTTGAAGTCAACTACAACAACTTTTTTTTTAGACTTCTTCAGTTACATCCGTACTAGTTGTTGGCTTTCTTTTTCTTTTACTTTTTTTTTTAGAGAAGCTGTAGTTAACAGAAAAAGCCTGCACAAAATACGGAGTTCCCATACACTACTCTATTATTAACCCCTTGCATTAAATGTGGTATATTGTTACAATGAAAGCATACTTTTATAATTGTACTATTAGCAAAAGCATACTTTTATAATTGTACTATTAGCTGTAGCTAACACTGTTTGTGTTGTACAGTCCCAGGGTTTTGTTTTTTTTTTTAACTTTTACCCTAGTAAACTAAAATTTCCCCTTTTAACCACATTCAAATATATAATTCAGTTCTGTGAATTACGTTTGTGTTAGTTTGGATATATTATATCCCATCAAAAGCCATATTCTGTAATGCATTCCTGTGGGTGCAGACATATTAGTGTTGATTAGGTTGGAATCCTTTGATTGAGTGCTTCCATGGAGATGTGACTCAATGAACTATGGGTGAGACCTTTGATTAAATAATTTCCATGGAGGTATTACTCCACCCATTCAGGGTAGGTCTTAATTAAATCACTGGAATCCTATAAAAGAGTTCACAGACAGAAGGAGCTCTGAGCGGCTGAGAGTGATGTTTTGGAGAGCAGACAGGAGAGACGTTTTGGAGATGGCCGCTGAAAGCAGATTTTTGCAAACGCTTCAGAGATGCTAACCCAGAGTTTGCTCTGGAGAAGCTAAGAGAGGACAAAATTCCCCAAGAGCAACATTTTGAAGAGTGCACAGGAGCTGAGAGAGGAGCTGGAACACAACCTGGAATCAGCAGATGCCAGCCACATGCCTTCCCAGGTAACAGAGGTTTTCCAGACGCCATTGGCTTTCCTTTGGTGAAGGTATACCCATGCTGATGCCTTAATTTGAACATTTTCATGACCTTCAGACTGTAACTTTGTAACCAAATAAACCCCCTTTATAAAAGCCAATCCATTTCTGGTACTTTGCATAACAGCAGCATTAGCAAACTGGAACAACGTTCAAAATGTTGAATGCCTGAGGGCAAATCTGTGAATTTACCCTTCACTTCCTTCCATGAAAACCAGAATATATGCAGTGCTGTGTTCTGCAGCATTGAAGGAAATGTGACAGCTTCAAAATGGATGAGGCTTAACTCAGTGTAAGATACCTTTAGGATACATGAAGTTGTCTTTATATCTACAATCCAAGGTAAGAATTTTTGTCCACCCCTTATTCCATACAGTAACAGTAATTAATATTTGCATAGCACCTTTAGGGTTAATAAAATATTTACTATCTACCATTTTATTAATTCTCATATTAGCCCTGAGAAGTAGGTATTCTTATTCCTATTATTTAGATGAGGAATCAGAGGCTCCCAGATATTAAGTAGCTTTTTTCTACATTGCTCAACTAGTTATCAGTGGAGCCAGAATTCAAATCTAGAGTTTAGTATGCTCTTTTTACTGTTTTTGCCTGTTTCTCTGTGCTTTAAACCATATGCTGCCAGTCTGATTTTTCCTATAATTGTGTATGTTCTTAATAATTTATAAAATGTATTTTTAAGAAATCAAAATAATATAACCACAATTCAGAAAATGGACAAAAGGAAAGGTATTTACCTATAATCTAATCACCTTAATAAGCCAAGTTATTGTGATGATTACCTTTCCAGTATTTTTCCTAGAAATGTTTCATATAGTGATCTGTATGCAAACAACTGATAACTCATTTATATTACTTAACATTTTCATTTTGATAACTAGCCTTAAAAAGTTCCTTGACTTTATAATATTTAATTAAGTGGATGTTGTTAGACATTTTGGTTGTTTGGAACTATTTTAAATAACACCATAATGGCCATGTATATTGAGATGCAATGTAAGAAAAAAAATATGGAGAAAGATCCATATTTAAATCCCTGCTCCACCACTTAGCTACCATTCAACTTTAAGCAAATTACTTATGTTCGTTGAGACAAAATTTCCTTATATAGGGATAACAATACCGAACTCACTGTGTTATGATGATTAAATGTGCTAATACAAAGAATCTATGTTACGGTTTACTAAGGCTGCCGAAATGCAAAATACCAGAAATGGACTGGCTTGTACAATGTGGGTTTATTAGTTCACAGATTTACTGTTCTAAGGCCATGAAAATGTCCAAATTAAGACATCAAATGGTAGATACTTTCTCTGAGGAAAAGGCCGATGGCATCCTGAACACCTCTGTCAGCTGGGAAGGCATGTGTGGTCCTTTGCTCCCAGCTTGCATTGTTTTCAGCTTCTGATTCCAGTGGCTTTCTCCTTAAGCGTATGTGGGTTCTCAGCTTCTCCAGGGCAAACTCAGAGCTTCATCTCTTAGCTTAGTGTCTTAAACATCTGTTTCTATGTCAGCTCTTGTGGGCCCTCCTTGCTTCTCCTGAGGGGCAAACTCTGTATTACATATCTTAGCTTCTCTCCAAAAGGTCTCTCTTAGCTTCTTTTAAAAACTCCAGTGATCTAACAAGACCCGTCCCGAATGGGCGAGGTCACATCTCCATGGAAACAATCTAATCATAGGTCCTACCCTACAAGATTGGATTAAAAGAAAATGGCTTTCTAGGGTCCATAACAGCTCCAAACTGGCACAATCTACTTTAATACATAGTGGACAATGAGTAAAAGGCACTTAGTTATTATTAGCCTGTTTTACTTTTTTCCATATTTGGGATTATTTTCTTAGGATAAATTTTTGGAAGCATAATTATTGGGTCAAAAGTTGTGAACATTTTTATCTTCCGTAAAAAGTAGTTTGCCAAATTGCTTTTTAAATGGTTGAGCCAATTTGTACTACAAGCAGCACTATGTGAGAGTTTTACTATCACTATAGTATATTTTGGTTTTACAATATTTTTGGTAGTTTAATAAGAGAAAAATGAAACCTTGTTTTAGTTTTCATCTTTGATTACTAGCTTGAAATTTTTTTCATGTTTACCTGTAGTTCTAGAATTGCATATTTAATTTTTTGCTATAAGTTATAAAAAATTATATACTAGAATAAAAATACACAGTTTAAGCCCATGTGTGTTTTTATGTCATATATATGAATATTTATAAATAAGCCATTTTCTGTCCTGTTGTTGACATTATGCAACATTTTAGGGAGGATTTAAAATTCTTTGTACTACCTTTGATATAAAAATTTGAAGGAATTTAAAAATAGAAAGGAAAAGGAGAAAAAGTGACAATGACAATCTGTGTGTGTGATATTACAGAAAGATCCAGATTCTGAGTGATGAACACTTAGATACAAAATGGGACCTCCCTTTTCCATCACTGTCATTTTTATTCTACGCATTTTGTTTCCATTCAGTAATTTGAGTTCTGTTTGATACCTATAAAGGTAATAAATGCTCTCCTTCAAGTATATATTCTGACTCTAAGAACTGGTAGTGTCATACTAGTTCACAGTGTATATGAAATGTCTAATGACTTTAAGCTATGGAATAAACCCATAACTGTTCATTTCTCATGACATTTAAACAAAATGATTTGAAATTCTTTCTTTCTCTATTATAGATTGGTTGTGATTGTAGCCAAAACCTTGTGGACATTTGTAGAGAGAGGCAATTTCAGGCCTTTGTCTGTGATGCGTTAGCAGTACCAATCCGTAGTGAGTCTTGTGATGCCTGTATCTCCATTGCCGTCATTCACCATTTTGCAACAGTAGTAAGTATTGTCTTTCTACAAGAATTTATAATTAAAGTGCTAAGAAATATTCATGAATTTTATTGATTTGCTGTTTCCTCCTATTCTAACATATAATCTGAAATTATGTCTTTGGCCTTTTGGCTGTTTTGATTGGATTATTAGGTGTACAATAGAGTATTTGTTACTTGGATAATTAAAGAAGGTATCATCTGTGACTAGGAGAGCTGTGCAACTGGAAACATCAATTTCTTTTATCAACTATTGTATACATATGTGTGCATAGGTGTGTACAAACACTTCAAATCTTAATTCTCTTTGATTGCTAGGCTTATGTCCTTAATGTAATGCATTATTATATTTTTTCCTCCTCTGTTAGCTTGCTGGCTAGATCCTTTTAATATTATTTAATGGTTACCCTAGCGATTATAACCTATATCTTTGACATTACAGTCTACCTTAAGTTACCCCTTCCTGAATAGTGCAAGATTATCACAACAGTTTAACTACATTTAGCCCTGTCTTGCTTTGGCATTATTAATTATATATTATTATTTTTATTGTTTATACCGTAAATATTCATTTATATTTACTCATGTTATTTATCCTTTCTGGTGTTCTATTATGCATTTTCAAGGTTTCATAAGGGGCTAGTTTTTTTCTCTTAAAGAATTCTCTTTGCTATTTTCTTCAATGTAGATATGCTGGTGTTCTGGTTTGCTAATGCTGCCAGAGTGCAAAACACCAGAAATGGATTGGCTTTCATAAGAGAGGGTTTATTTGGTTACACAGTTAGTCTTAGGGCCATAAAGTGTCCAAGGTAACACATCAACAATCGGGTACTTTCACTGGAGGATGGCCAATGGCATCTGGAAAACCTCTGTTAGCTGGGAAGGCACGTGGCTGGCTTCTGATCCGGAGTTCTGGTTTCAGAATGGCTTTCTCCCAGGATGTTCCTCTCTAGGTTACAGCTCCTCAAAAGTGTCACCCTTAGTTGCTCTTGGGGCATTTGCCCTCCCTTAGCTTCTCTGGAGCAAAAGTCTGCTTTCAAAGGCCATCTCCAAAATGTCTCTGTAAGCTGAAGCTCCTCTCTCAGCTCCTGTGCATTCTTCAAAGTATACCTCTTGGCTGTAGCAAGCTTGCTCCTTCTGTCTGAGCTCATATAGTGCCCTAGTAAAGTAATCAAGGCCCATGCTGAATGGGCGGGGCCACTCCTCCATGGACATCATCCAATCAGTTATCACCTACAGTTGGGAGGGTCACATCTCCATGGAAACACTTAAAGAATTACAGTCTAATCAACACTAATATGTCTGCCCACACAAGATTGCATCAAAGATAATGGCGTTTTGGGGGACACAATACATTCAAACTGGCACAACTGGTAACAAATTCTCTCAGATTTTGTGTCCAAAACATTTTTATTTTGCCTTCATTTTAAAGATATTTTTATTAGGTGGACGCTTAATTTTCTTTTCATTGTCTTCTGTCTTCCATTGTTTCCATTAAAAGTCAACTTTAAGTGTTATTGTTGTTCCTTTAAAGGTAATGTGTGTGTATTGTTTTTTTTTTTTTTCTATTTGCTTTTAATATTTTCTCTTGTCTTATTTACAACATTTTGACTGTGATTACTATTATCTTTTATACATTTATCCTGCTTGGGGTTCATAGAGCTTTTTGTATATCTTGATTTGGAAAATTCTTGGCTAGTATTTCTTCAGCTGTTTCTTCTGTCTCATTCTCTCTCTTCCATACTTCTGGGTTCCTCATTACAACGGTGTTAGACTTATTACTCTGTTCATATTCTTACACTGTTTTCTATATTTTCCATCCTTTTTCATCTCTATGTGTCAATCTGCATACTTTATTCTGAACTGAATTCTTGTTCCATTGTTCTCTGTCGGGTATACCTACTTTACTTTTTTTTTTAATTCAGTTTTATTGAGATATATTCACATACCTTACAGTCATCCATGGTGTGTAATTAACGGTTCACAGTAGCATCATTTAGTTGTGCATTCATCACCCCAATCTGTTTTTGAACGTTTTCCTTGTACCAGAAAGAATAAAAATAGGAATAAAAAATAAAAGTTAAAAAGAACACCTAGGAGAGGCGGGGCAAGATGGCAGACTGGTGAGCTGTATGTTTTAGTTACTCCTCCAGGAAAGTAGGTAAAAAGCCAGGAACTGCATGGACTGGACACCACAGAGCAATCTGTCTTTGGGCATACTTCATACAACACTCATGAAAACGTGGAACTGCTGAGATCAGCGAAATCTGTAAGTTTTTGCGGCCAGGGGACCCGCGCCCCTCCCTGCCAGGCTCAGTCCCGGGGGAGGAGGGGCTGTCAGCTCCAGGAAGGAGAAGGGAGAATTGCAGTGGCTGCTCTTATCGGAAACTCATTCTACTGATTCAAACTCCAACCATAGATAGACTGAGACCAGACACCAGAGACTCTGAGAGCAGCCAGCCCAGCAGAGAGGAGACAGGCATAGAAAAAAAACAACACGAAAAACTCCAAAATAAAAGCAGAGGATTTTTGGAGTTCTGGTGAACACAGAAAGGGGAAGGGCGGAGATCAGGCCTTGAGGCGCATATGCAAATCCCGAAGCAAGGCTGATCTCTCTGCCCTGTGCACCTTTCCTTAATGGCCCTGGTTGCTTTGTCTATTAGCATTTCAATAACCCATTAGATCTCTGAGGTGGGCCGTTTTTTTTTTTTTTTTTTTTTTTTTAAATCCTTTTTGCTTTTTCTAAAACAATTACTCTAAGAAGCTCAATACAGAAAGCTTCAAAGAATTGAAATTTGGGCACGTCAAGTCAAGAGCAGAACTAAGAGAGCTCTGAGACAAAAGGCAATAATCCAGTGGCTGAGAAAATTCACTAAACAACACAACTTCCCAAGAAAAGGGGGGTGTCCGCTCACAGCCACCATCCTGGTGGACAGGAAACACTCCTGCCCATCGCCAGCCCCATAGCCCAGAGCTGCCCCAGACAACCCAGTGTGACGGAAGTGCTTCAAATAACAGGCACACACCACAAAACTGGGCGTGGACATTAGCCTTCCCTGCAACCTCAGCTGAATGTCCCAGAGCTGGGAAGGGGGAGCAGTGTGAATTAACAGAGCCCCATTCAGCCATCATTTGAGCAGACTGGGAGCCTCCCAACACAGCCCAGCAGCCCAGAACTGCCCTGGGGGGACGGCACTCACCTGCGACATAGCACAGTCATCCCTCAACAGAGGACCCGGGGTGCACAGCCTGGAAGAGGGGCCCACTTGCAAGTCTCAGGAGCCATACGCCAATACCAAAGACTTGTGGGTCAGTGGCAGAGACAAACTGTGGCAGGACTGAACTGAAGGATTAGACTATTGCAGTAGCTTTAAAACTCTAGGATCATCAGGGAGATTTGATTGTTAGAGCCACCCCCCCTCCCCGACTGCCCAGAAACACGCCCCACATACAGGGCAGGCAACACCAACTACACACGCAAGCTTGGGACACCAATTGGGCCCCACAAGACTCACTCCCCCACTCACCAAAAAGGCTAAGCAGGGGAGATCTGGCTTGTGGAGAACAGGTGGCTCGTGGACGCCACCTGCTGGTTAGTTAGAGAAAGTGTACTCCACGAAGCTGTAGATCTGATAAATTAGAGATAAGGACTTCAACTGGTCTACAAACCCTAAAAGAACCCTATCAAGGTCAGCAAATGCCACGAGGCCAAAAACAACAGAAAATTATAAAGCATATGAAAAAACCAGACGATATGGATAACCCAAGCCCAAGCACCCAAATCAAAAGACCAGAAGAGACACACCTAGAGCAGCTACTCAAAGAACTAAAGATGAACAATGAGACCATAGTACGGGATATGAAGGAAATCAAGAAGACCCTAGAAGAGCATAAAGAAGACATTGCAAGACTAAATAAAAAAATGGATGATCTTATGGAAATTAAAGAAACTGTTGACCAAATTAAAAAGATTCTGGACACTCATAGTACAAGACTAGAGGAAGTTGAACAACGAATCAGTGACCTGGAAGATGACAGAATGGAAAATGAAAGCATAAAAGAAAGAATGGGGAAAAAAATTGAAAAACTCGAAATGGACCTCAGGGATATGATAGATAATATGAAACGTCCGAATATAAGACTCATTGGTGTCCCAGAAGGGGAAGAAAAGGGTAAAGGTCTAGGAAGAGTATTCAAAGAAATTGTTGGGGAAAACTTCCCAAATCTTCTAAACAACATAAATACACAAATCATAAATGCTCAGCGAACTCCAAATAGAATAAATCCAAAAAAACCCACTCCGAGACATATACTGATCACACTGTCAAACATAGAAGAGAAGGAGCAAGTTCTGAAAGCAGCAAGAGAAAAGCAATTCACCACATACAAAGGAAACAGCATAAGACTAAGTAGTGACTACTCAGCAGCCACCATGGAGGCAAGAAGGCAGTGGCACGATATATTTAAAATTCTGAGTGAGAGGAATTTCCAGCCAAGAATACTTTATCCAGCAAAGCTCTCCTTCAAATTTGAGGGAGAGCTTAAATTTTTCACAGACAAAGAAATGCTGAGAGAATTTGCTAACAAGAGACCTGCCCTACTGGAGATACTAAAGGGAGCCCTACAGACAGAGAAACAAAGACAGGACAGAGAGACTTGGAGAAAGGTTCAGTACTAAAGAGATTCGGTATGGGTACAATAAAGGATATTAATAGAGAGAGGGAAAAATATGGCAAACATAATCCAAAGGATAAGATGGCCGATTCAAGAAATGCCTTCACGGTTTTAACGTTGAATGTAAATGGATTAAACTCCCCAATTAAAAGATATAGATTCGCAGAATGGATCAAAAAAAATGAACCATCAATATGTTGCATACAAGAGACTCATCTTAGACACAGGGACACAAAGAAACTGAAAGTGAAAGGATGGAAAAAAATATTTCATGCAAGCTACAGCCAAAAGAAAGCAGGTGTAGCAATATTAATCTCAGATAAAATAGACTTCAAATGCAGGGATGTTTTGAGAGACAAAGAAGGCCACTACATACTAATAAAAGGGGCAATTCAGCAAGAAGAAATAACAATCGTAAATGTCTATGCACCCAATCAAGGTGCCACAAAATACATGAGAGAAACACTGGCAAAACTAAAGGAAGCAATTGATGTTTCCACAATAATTGTGGGAGACTTCAACACATCACTCTCTCCTATAGATAGATCAACCAGACAGAAGACCAATAAGGAAATTGAAAACCTAAACAATCTGATAAATGAATTAGATTTAACAGACATCTACAGGACATTACATCCCAAATCACCAGGATACACATACTTTTCTAGTGCTCACGGAACTTTCTCCAGAATAGATCATATGCTGGGACATAAAACAAGCCTCAATAAATTTAAAAAGATTGAAATTATTCAAAGCACATTCTCTGACCACAATGGAATACAATTAGAAGTCAATAACCATCAGAGACTTAGAAAATTCACAAATACCTGGAGGTTAAACAACACACTCCTAAACAATCAGTGGGTTAAAGAAGAAATAGCAAGAGAAATTGCTAAATATATAGAGACGAATGAAAATGAGAACACAACATACCAAAACCTATGGGATGCAGCAAAAGCAGTGCTAAGGGGGAAATTTATAGCACTAAACGCATATATTAAAAAGGAAGAAAGAGCCAAAATCAAAGAACTAATGGATCAACTGAAGAAGCTAGAAAATGAACAGCAAACCAATCCTAAACCAAGTACAAGAAAAGAAATAACAAGGATTAAAGCAGAAATAAATAACATAGAGAACAAAAAAAACAATAGAAAGGATAAATATCACCAAAAGTTGGTTCTTTGAGAAGATCAACAAGATTGACAAGCCCCTAGCTAGACTGACAAAATCAAAAAGAGAGAAGACCCATATAAACAAAATAATGAATGAAAAAGGTGACATAACTGCAGATCCTGAAGAAATTAAAAAAATTATAAGAGGATATTATGAACAACTATATGGCAACAAACTGGATAATGTAGAAGAAATGGACAATTTCCTGGAAACATATGAACAACCTAGACTGACCAGAGAAGAAATAGAAGACCTCAACCAACCCATCACAAGCAAAGAGATCCAATCAGTCATCAAAAATCTTCCCACAAATAAATGCCCAGGGCCAGATGGCTTCACAGGGGAATTCTACCAAACTTTCCAGAAAGAACTGACACCAATCTTACTCAAACTCTTTCAAAACATTGAAAAAAATGGAACACTACCTAACTCATTTTATGAAGCTAACATCAATCTAATACCAAAACCAGGCAAAGATGCTACAAAAAAGGAAAACTACCGGCCAATCTCCCTAATGAATATAGATGCAAAAATCCTCAACAAAATACTTGCAAATCGAATCCAAAGACACATTAAAAAAATCATACACCATGACCAAGTGGGGTTCATTCCAGGCATGCAAGGATGGTTCAACATAAGAAAAACAATCAATGTATTACAACACATTAAAAACTCGAAAGGGAAAAATCAATTGATCATCTCAATAGATGCTGAAAAAGCATTTGACAAAATCCAACATCCCTTTTTGATAAAAACACTTCAAAAGGTAGGAATTGAAGGAAACTTCCTCAACATGATAAAGAGCATATATGAAAAACCCACAGCCAGCATAGTACTCAATGGTGAGAGACTGAAAGCCTTCCCTCTAAGATCAGGAACAAGACAAGGATGCCCGCTGTCACCACTGTTATTCAACATTGTGCTGGAAGTGCTAGCCAGGGCAATCCGGCAAGACAAAGAAATAAAAGGCATCCAAATTGGAAAAGAAGAAGTAAAACTGTCATTGTTTGCAGATGATATGATCTTATATCTAGAAAACCCTGAGAAATCAACGATACACCTACTAGAGCTAATAAACAAATTTAGCAAAGTAGCGGGATACAAGATTAATGCACATAAGTCAGTAATGTTTCTATATGCTAGAAATGAACAAACTGAAGAGACACTCAAGAAAAAGATACCATTTTCAATAGCAACTAAAAAAATCAAGTACCTAGGAATAAACTTAACCAAAGATGTAAAAGACCTATACAAAGAAAACTACATAACTCTACTAAAAGAAATAGAAGGGGACCTTAAAAGATGGAAAAATATTCCATGTTCATGGATAGGAAGGCTAAATGTCATTAAGATGTCAATTCTACCCAAACTCATCTACAGATTCAATGCAATCCCAATCAAAATTCCAACAACCTACTTTGCAGACTTGGAAAAGCTAGTTATCAAATTTATTTGGAAAGGGAAGATGCCTCGAATTGCTAAAGACACTCTAAAAAAGAAAAACGAAGTGGGAGGACTTACACTCCCTGACTTTGAAGCTTATTATAAAGCCACAGTTGCCAAAACAGCATGGTACTGGCACAAAGATAGACATATAGATCAATGGAATCGAACTGAGAATTCAGAGATAGACCCTCAGATCTATGGCCGACTGATCTTTGATAAGGCCCCCAAAGTCACCCAACTGAGCCATAATGGTCCTTTCAACAAATGGGGCTGGGAGAGTTGGATATCCATATCCAAAAGAATGAAAGAGGACCCCTACCTGACCCCCTACACAAAAATTAACTCAAAATGGACCAAAGATCTCAATATAAAAGAAAGTACCATAAAACTCCTAGAAGATAATGTAGGAAAACATCTTCAAGACCTTGTATTAGGAGGCCACTTCCTAGACTTTACACCCAAAGCACAAGCAACAAAAGAGAAAATAGATAAATGGGAACTCCTCAAGCTTAGAAGTTTCTGCACCTCAAAGGAATTTCTCAAAAAGGTAAAGAGGCAGCCAACTCAATGGGAAAAAATTTTTTGGAAACCATGTATCTGACAAAAGACTGATATCTTGCATATACAAAGAAATCCTACAACTCAATGACAATAGTACAGACAGCCCAATTATAAAATGGGCAAAAGATATGAAAAGACAGTTCTCTGAAGAGGAAATACAAATGGCCAAGAAACACATGAAAAAATGTTCAGCTTCACTAGCTATTAGAGAGATGCAAATTAAGACCACAATGAGATACCATCTAACACCGGTTAGAATGGCTGCCATTAAACAAACAGGAAACTACAAATGCTGGAGGGGATGTGGAGAAATTGGAACTCTTATTCATTGTTGGTGGGACTGTATAATGGTTCAGCCACTCTGGAAGTCAGTCTGGCAGTTCCTTAGAAAACTAGATATAGAGCTACCATTCGATCCAGCGATTGCACTTCTCGGTATATACCCGGAAGATCGGAAAGCAGTGACACGAACAGATATCTGCACGCCAATGTTCATAGCAGCATTATTCACAATTGCCAAGAGATGGAAACAACCCAAATGTCCTTCAACAGATGAGTGGATAAATAAAATGTGGTATATACACACGATGGAATACTACGCGGCAGTAAGAAGGAACGATCTGGTGAAACATATGACAACATGGATGAACCTTGAAGACATAATGCTGAGCGAAATAAGCCAGGCACAAAAAGAGAAATATTATATGCTACCACTAATGTGAACTTTGAAAAATGTAAAACAAATGGTTTATAATGTAGAATGTAGGGGAACTAGCAGTAGAGAGCAATTAAGGAAGGGGGAACAATAATCCAAGAAGAACAGATAAGCTATTTAACGTTCTGGGGATGCCCAGAAATGACTATGGTCTGTTAATTTCTGATGGATGTAGTAGGAACAAGTTCACTGAAATGTTGCTATATTATGTAACTTTCTTGGGGTAAAGTAGGAACATGTTGGAAGTTAAGCAGTTATCTTAGGTTAGTTGTCTTTTTCTTACTCCCTTGCTATGGTCTCTTTGAAATGTTCTTTTATTGTATGTTTGTTTTCTTTTTAACTTTTTTTTTCATACAGTTGATTTGAAAAAAGAAGGGAAAGTTAAAAAAAAAAAAAAGAAAGAAAAAAGACAAACAAGGAAAAAAAAAAAAAAAGATGTAGTGCCCCCTTGAGGAGCCTGTGGAGAATGCAGGGGTATTCGCCTACCCCACCTCCATGGTTGCTAACATGACCACAGACATAGGGGACTGGTGGTTTGATGGGTTGAGCCCTCTACCATAAGTTTCACCCTTGGGAAGACGGTTGCTGCAAAGGAGAGGCTAGGCCTCCCTGTATTTGTGCCTAAGAGTCTCCTCCTGAATGCCTCTTTGTTGCTCAGATGTGGCCCTCTCTCTCTGGCTAAGCCAACTTGAAAGGTGAAATCACTGCCCTCCCCCCTACGTGGGATCAGACACCCAGGGAAGTGAATCTCCCTGGCAACGTGGAATATGACTCCCGGGGAGGAATGTAGACCCGGCATCGTGGGATGGAGAACATCTTCTTGACCAAAAGGGGGATGTGAAAGGAAATGAAATAAGCTTCAGTGGCAGAGAGATTCCAAAACGAGCCGAGAGATCACTCTGGTGGGCACTCTTACGCACACTTTAGACAACCTTTTTTAGGTTCTAAAGAATTGGGGTAGCTGGTGGTGGATACCTGAAACTATTAAACTACAACCCAGAACCCATGAATCTCGAAGACAGTTGTATAAAAATGTAGCTTATGAGGGGTGACAGTGGGATTGGGAATGCCATAAGGACCAAACTCCACTTTGTCTAGTTTATGGATGGATGTGTAGAAAAGTAGGGGAAGCAAACAAACAGACAGAGGTACCCAGTGTTCTTTTTTACTTCAATTGCTCTTTTTCACTCTAATTATTATTCTTGTTATTTTTGTGTGTGTGCTAATGAAGGTGTCAGGGATTGATTTAGGTGATGAATGTACAACTATGTAATGGTACTGTAAACAATCGAAAGTACAATTTGTTTTGTATGACTGCGTGGTATGTGAATATATCTCAATAAAATGATGATTAAAAAAAAAAAAAAAAAAAAAAAGAACACCTAAATCATCCCACCCTATTTTTCATTTAGTTTTTGTCCCCGTTTTTCTACTCATCTATCCATACACTGGGTAAAGAGAGTATGAGCCACAGTTTTTCACAGTCATATTGTCACCCCTTGTAAGCTACATAGTTATACAGTCGTCTTTGAGAGTCAAGGCTACTGGGTTGTAGTTTGATAGTTTCAGGTATTTACTTCTAGCTATTCCAACACACTAAAACTTAAAAAGGAATTATCTATTTAGTGCATAAGAATGCCCACCAGAGAGTCCTAATTTACTTTTAAACTCATTTATTGTATTTTTCAGTTGTAGAATTTGTTTGCCTTTTAAATATATTTTGGGTCTTTACTGAAATTCTCCATCTTTTCCTCTAGTTTTTTTAAACATATTAACCATGGTTATTTTGAAGTCTGTGTCTGGGGGGGAGGTTGTTTCTATGGTCTGATTTTCAGTCATTTGGTCCTGCTTGTGTATAGCGTACTCCATAATTTTTGATTGAATATAGGATACTGTGTATTATACTACTGAACTGTATATTTGAAAGTGGTTAAAATGGGAAATTTTGAGTTATATAAATGTTATTACTATAAAAAGTTCAAAAAAAAGGTTTGGATAATCTTATCTTCCTCCTTAGAGGGCTGAGTTTTCTTAGAGCAAGCAGAGAAAGTACAAACAGATCACTAATTTGTTAGAGTTGGTTTTAAGGTTTACTAATGGCCGATTTATGTCTTTAATAGTTTGGTCCCCACTTCTGGGATGTGGCACTTCTGAGTCTCAAATTAAAGCCTGGGTGTGCTCCAGGGCCATTACACCTTTGTGGGCTTTAAACTCTAGTCTCTGTCTCCCCAGCATTGTTTGTTTACTAAAATCTCTGTGTAACTTTTTAACCTCCAAGCTGCTACTGTGCTAAGGTTTTTGGAATTTCACTCTGTGCACATATACTTTAGAAATTGGCAAATGCCTTGAGGGGAATTTGCGTATAGATACTTGGTATCACTGCCTTGCAGTTCCCCTTTCTCTAGATTCTGTCCCTCAATTCCCAGCTGCTTTGGCCTCCCTGGCCTCTAATCCCTGTCTCCTCTGCTTTCTGCTGGTACTCTATTCCCTCCATGTTGCAAATTGGCAGATAATCTCAGGGAAAAGCTAGGGTGAATGTACAGTTTAGTTTAATTCTCTTCTATAAAGGATTATAGCCTTTAAAATCCTGCCCTTGGTGGTGTTCTCCTGTGCGTTTAAGCAGCTGTTTTATGTATTTCATCCAGCTTTTATGATTGCTTTTAGCAGAAGGCCTAGTCTAATACAGCCTATTTCATTAAGGCCAAAAGTAAAAGTTCCCATAATACAGTTTACACAATTTCTTTTA